>NW_018020615.1:222530-315554 GCF_002006095.1 Pseudomyrmex gracilis
CTGTCCTAATTTACGGGACGCGCGCAGGGAGAAGAAACGCGCGTCCTGTTGGGCTTTTTTTTTTATCTATCCGCGCTCGCGCTTGCGAGAGAGAGTCGCGAAAAGTCATCTCGCATGCAAGTGGAGGTGTTTCGCGTGTACGTTCACGTGTGTATACGCACGCAGATGCATGCCGGTTACGTCGTTCTTCGAGCGCCTTGTGCCAAAGGGTACTGAACCTGACCCAAGGGGCATTGCTCTTGCGCTGCGCGTCTCTCCGTTCCTTTTCTGTTAGATCGCTACACACACCGGTCGTCACGTTAGCCAAAGCGAGCAGGTATCATTGCGAAAGGCTTGACTTGGTACTCACGCGGGATGGCAGTCAAAAATACGCGCCGAAAACGCGAAGTTATAACACGCGCGTCTCTCTCTCTCTCTCTCTCTCTCTCTCTCTCTCTCTCTCTCTCTCTCTCTTTCTCTTCTTTCTCGCACGAATGCGCTTAATTTCGCTCCGAGACACACGCGCGTTACATCCTCGGCCTCTTAAATCGGCTCCACGTATAAAAGCCAATTATTTTACGTACGTGTAATTTTTCTTTTACAAATTTCACACGCACATGCGATCATTTGACAAATAATGAATTTTGAGAAAACGCGTGAAAATTTTGTCACATATTTTAAAACAATCTCTTCTTTTTATCAAACGGCCTGATAACGCAGCTTATATTTTACTGTTGGTTTCCATGATTTTTATTTTGAAGAGATTTTTTAGTATATATTTTCTCTCTCTCTCTTTGTCTTTGTTTATACATTTTGTAATATTACATCGACATCTTCTCTTTGGACATTTGCGAGCGAGGGAAAGAGTGTCGCGTAGACGAGTTCTGACAAGATGTTGTCCCATATAACTGGCCTTTCACCTTTGAAATGTACATATATATATATATTTAATATTAAAAATTTAAAACAAAAGATTCACGCATCTGATTGACATGGAAAAATATCCACGTTTTATATGCAAATTTATACGTGACAAAAACATAATAATAATTTATCGATTGTTTTGCGATTGGTATAAAGAGATAAAAAAGAAAAAAAAGTGAATAAGATCAGCGTTGTTGACAATTAATTAATTAGATTAAAGATAGATATTGTGGCAATTAAATTTGTGCTCCCTCTCTGTGATTAGCAGAAACTCGAAAAGACAACACAAGTCGAGTAATGCGAAACGATGTCGGGCCGCGAGCGTTATATAGATGCAAACATTCGTCGCGCGCATTTGCCTCAGGGTTGTTGTACGATTGCGCGAGCTCGTTGGGCAGTCATATAGTCACTTCTAGCAGACATCCAAGTACTAAGCACTCAAGGACACATTCAGTCGCTTTGCGTCTGGTTTTTTTTTTTTTTTCGCTAAGACCGTTAGAGGTTGCAGACGGTCATGGCGAAATGGAGGACATTTATAGGCGAACGTTCTAGTGGCGATTACAGCAATCGGATGTGGTCATTCTCGGTAGACAAGGAACATGGTTCGCGCGCACCGATGATATTATTTTTATTTTAATTATCTTCCTTCCTGAACAATTTGATGAGTAATTAGTGTAACACATATCGGAGACTTCGAATACGCTATTCAGAGAGTTAAATGTGTGTGTGTGTGTGTGTGTGTGTGATTTGATTTCACATCAAATAATTAATTTATAAATCTTTTTAGTTTTTAGCAAACGGGAATTATATTCGACTCTTCGGTCGCTTGTTTCTAGAAATAATTTTATATAGCCAAAACAAAAAAAAAATAAAAAAATATTTAAAAGAGAAAGAAGATACGTCAAGCGCGGAATAGAACAAGTCGGTTTTGAGATATCCAAAAGTAGCGTGAATATTCGATTCGTGACGCATCTTTTTGACGATACCGTTAGAGGTCTCAGACGGTCAAAATAATGAATTTTTAATCTCTCTCTTTCTCTCTATGCCATAACAGACCTTGGTCTATAGTCACGCATGAGATAGACACGGCCTTGAGTTATTTTGTCTAAAATGATCCGAGAGTTAATTATAACATCATAGGTGTTGTTGCGTCTGGACGGAACCGACTGAACAAAGTGCGTCATCCGGACATAAAACGAAAACGTGATATGGTATTAAATATTTTATGTTTTTTATTCGCTCCCGTTAGTCACCTTTGTATAAGATCGAGTATTCGACACTTGTTTTTTTTTGTTCGCCTTAATCGTTGAAGCCGAAAGATATTACGATATCCGGTATACAGTTCAGAATCTCGAGAAAACACAGAAAATATTATAATTAATTCGCGTTACAAAAGTTTTGACTTGCAAAGTGTTTCGAGTCTTATACTCGAAAAAAAATTCCGCTTGCATCGTTCTCGAGTTAAAAAACGTTCGATTTATAGAATTGAATCTCTTCTCACTTCGTCGAGAATCTGAATCTTTAGTTCGGCTGTGTATTAAAATTACGCTATGTGACATTTGCTACGCAGAAGCTAAAATCTGAAAGACCGGCCAATGGAAATACGTAATAATTCATCGTCGAGTCCGGGGCTTTAATGCGTCATTCGTAAATTGATCGTGAATGTTTGATGCACGGACGATAGAGAAAGAAAGAGAGAGAGAGAGAGAGAGAGAGAGAGAGAGAGAGAGAAAGAAAGAGAAAGAGAGAAGTGACGACCTCGCTTCGGAAGCCTTCAAGGTTCTCAAATGCGATTTGCACACAGTGAATTATTTCCGGGTGCTGTTTGCGCTATCGTTTATGCTAAACAGCGCCAGGTATTTCGTCGAGGTTGCTAGTAACATTTATTATATTTAAGGTGTAAACACACACGCGCGCACACATGTCACACGAACATATTTACTTCCTTCCATAGCGCTTGCATTATTAATGTCAGTCATACTTTGGATCCTCATGCAACATTTATGGCCCGCGGCAGTTTGAGAAAAGACATCCGCATAGGAGATACGCGCGTTGGCTATTTGAATTTTACTTTGACCTTTTTTTTCTTAAAAGAGAGAGAGAGAGAATAAAAACCGTACAGAGATAAAGAGCCGGCAATTTCGGTGAATATGTACATATACAGAGAGAGCCTTTGAATTTTATCTTCTTGTTTTTAATAGCAATGCGAGAGAGAGAGAGAGAGAGAGAGAGAGACCAGTGACGTTACAATACCCGCTAACTAAAACTAATTTGTGATAAATGAGCAAAATAACTGACAGCGTTCGCCGATGAGAGAGACGGAAACGCGCAGCAGCTGTGATGGATTTCCATTAAAATTGGAATTCGCAAAATTGCAGCTTCCTAAACACATAAAGTCATAAATCGTTCGTTAAAAAAAAAAAAAAAAAAAAAAAAAACTAATCAATAATTTCAATGACTGATTTACGTCTCGTCGAGAAGTCGAGTTTCAAACACACGACTCGCGAGGTCTTGTGAATATACAAGTCGGGAAAGAGATAATATCTATCTTTTTTTACAGATGCGTTCTCTCTTCTCTTTGTTTTCCTTATCTATGTTATTTCTAGAAAGTCGACTCTCGTTTGCAGCAAATCGTTTACGTTTTTTTTCTCCGATAGAGAAAAACGCGTCACGAAACGCGGTGAAGCCGCAAGTTTTGTACTTGTGTTTGCATGACGGCGGTCAGCGAAATAATATTGACATAGTGTTGGCAAACGAACAGAGACCTCCTTGTGATTCTCGTAGTTTGAGATAAGCTAATCTCTATCATAGTCTGGTACGCCGCGCGAGCGCACAGCAAACAACGAACCTTATCACTTATATACCAACGTCATTCGATAACTACGCTTTCGTTGTTCCGAGCTAAAAACCTAAATTTGCGGTTGTAGTATCGCGGCGTTGCGGTTTGATTGCTCCTTGAGCGTTGAGCTCGGAGAGAAGAAATCTGATCGTTATAATAATACTACCGTACAGAAAAAAAAAAAAAAGAGAAAGAGAGAAGAAAAGAAAGGGAGAAAAGGGGACGTGAAAAGAGAGAGCAAAAGAAAGCGAGAGGAAGAGAAAATGAGAGAATAAAAGAAAAGTGACTCTGCTAGAGGGTTTTAATTACACATTATATACGTTTGTCAGAAAGAGAGAGAGAGAGAGAGAGAGAGAGATTTTTATTAATGATTTAAAAGATACATTAGTAAGTCTCTGATAAATTATTCTCTTGAACAAAACAATAAAAGGAAAGACTTTGAATTTACTTTTTAATACTCGACTAATTTTATTGTTAACACACGCGTTTAATTGTTTAAAACAATTTATTCACAACGGAGAAGAAAAAAGATAGAGAGAGAGAGAGAAAGAAGGTAAGTAAAGAAAATAGAAAGAAAGAAGAAAAGAAAGAGAGAGAGAGAGAGAGAGAGAGGATGGAGGAAGGCCGACTGACGCGAAATAATTGACTATCCGCGAAAAGGGTCGGTGGCAAATAACTATAATTTCTTTTAGACCGGGGCTCCCCACAGCCGGGGTTTGAGCGAAATGGACAATACGTAGGATAAGAGTAGAGAACCTGCAGGAGGAATGGAAGAAAGAGAATGATAATAAGAAAACGAGGACGAAGAGCAAGAGAGAGAAGATGAGAGAAGCGGAGTGGAGAAAAGGAAGAAAGAAGAAAAGGAAGAAGAACGGCCATCACACAGCGCCGATGGTGGAAGCAAGATGTGACGGGAGGATAGGTTCTGCCAGCGCGCGAAGCTGACCAGAAGAAGTATAGAAAGAAAGAAAGATAGATAGAAAAAGAGAGAGAGAGAGAGAGAGAGAGAGATCGAAAAAAAGAAAGGAGGAGAAAGAGAAAGAAAGAAAGAAAGACAACGCGTGGTGGGGTGAAAGCGGACCCAGGCGCACGAGTGCAACGACCCCTTTGGTTAGGTCAGCCACCCCACGGACACGATACAACGCGGCGAGCGGGTCCGATCGGCCGGACGGACCCGCGCGCATGGTCAGAAAGCGGCGGGTGCATGGAACATACAGCCGAATAAACGGGCGGGTAAGCCGAAACACACCGATGAACAAATGTACAGCCGAATAAGCAATCGGCGCGGCTAAGCCGCCGAGAAATCGCGGACGGGGACCGCTCACGGGGCGCGCGAAGAACTCGCGGATACATTTGCGACTGGAAATCCGAGAGATGTGACAACACAATGAAAAAAAAAATAATAAAAAATAAAAAATCCAGACAAGAAGAAAAAGAGAATTTTTTTCTCGCGGATTTGATTTCGGTCGCCACCGAAATAGACCAAGTTGCAAAAGGAGGGCAAATCAAAACTCAGAGACGTTTCGGCTTTGTTTCACGCTATTTTCAGTCGAGAACAATTAAATTTAAAAAAAAAAAAAAACTAAAATACAATATAAAATATCATTAAAATTACAGAATTTTTCTGATCGAGCGCTCCGGTCGCGTCGATGAATCTTTTTTAACGAAAAACTTAATACGCGCGCGCGCACAAAACCGCTTTTATATATGCGCGTTTCCGTTGCTGTCTATATTTCCGTGCAAATTGGAAGTTACATTTTTTTTTTTCCTCAATAAGCAAACGTTTAACAGAGAATAATAACGAGCGTGAAACAGAAGAAGAAGAACAGGAGAGAGAAATCTGATGCGCCGAGAAAGAGAGAGAGAGAGAGAGAGAGATCCATTGACAAGTTAAGTCGGAGATTTGGTTCCTGCACGTGCATTGTGCGCACTGAATGCATTGAAAGCACCTGTGATCAATAAACGCGACGCAATGAATGGGTATGGTGACTGCTCTATTGAGAAGATGACACGCGATACGCAACAATATCGAAGAATCCTCAATGCGCAATATGATATAAGAAATCGATCGGATTCCTCGCGATGCTCGGCCGCGCGAAACATACGCACGCGCGTCTATTCGCCATTTACATATGCATATGTATATATATATATCGATAAATAACGAGAAACTTTCTTGAAACACTCTTCTGCGTGTATTTAAACATTTATTTCATACGTGTTGGCGTGCGCGCGCGCGGGCGTTTGTGTTATCAATAAGGTTTTTAAAAAATTCCTCCGCGCGTATACTCTTTTTCTCTCTCTCTCTCTCTTATTCCACGAAGAAGCGATTTTCGATTTTGCGCGTTTATATTCGCTCTTAGACACTCGCGTGAATATTTTTCCGAAAAATATTCCGAGAGAAAAACAGAAATCTGAAGAAAGCTAATGCACTTTCGGTGTCATTTGCGAATTCAAAACTGTTTGATTTTGTATTTATGCTTGCCGAGGAATGCTGCGAATCGACAAAGCGCACATATATACATGTATATATATATATATCGGGAAAAAGAGGACGTGTCTGTGTGGCCACGGGAGAAACATAAAAATTCAAGAAACGCATTTGTCATATAACACAGCGGGCGGATATCCTACACCGATAATTCGGAATCCTGCATATTACAAAGGATTCTTGTTTATGCATTCATTCGCGTACCCCGTAAATAAATATAGAGCTTCACCGGCCTCGAAGCTTAATGAAGCTGTTTACGAGAGAAAGAGAGAGAGAGAGAGAGAGAGAAAAAAAAGCGGATTCTTAGAAATGTGTCAGCAATGTTCCTTTATCTTTTTAAACATCCCTTAAATAGCCAATAACTATACTCGGTTTGTTCTATTTTTTGCGGGGGAATGACGTGAGCGCGCGCGCGCGTGTGTGTCGTATCGGCCAGACTCCGACTCTCCGGTCTCTCTACGAAGCGGCGGCGACCGTCTAGCGGCTGCGTTCGAGCTTCGCCGGTCGCCGCGAAGAGAGCGAGGGGGAGATGAGCGAAGCGGCATAGGGGCAATCGAGGGCAACGCACCCGGTCAGCCTTGGCATGAATTGAGTCTAGCAATGCGAAAGTAAGGTTAGCCGACGTTATATTAACGCCCGGTTGACCCAACTTAGCTCTCTCTCTCTCTTTCTCTCTCTCTCTCTCTCTCGCGCGCGCCAAGACGCGCGATTTCCCGCCGCCGCCGCCGATTTTCACACATTAGGCGCCTCCGCGATTTTTCCCCTTTCCCCCGCGTCGCGGTGCATAAATCGATCCCGACTGGTCTCTTTTTCGGTCTCGCCGCGGTTCCGGATCCGGAGCTACATCGATTCTTTGCGGTTTGCGGAACGCGATTCTCGCTTTCTCTCTCTCTCTCTCTCTCTCTCGACAACGAGCCGTGTACATGTCGCGCGCATGTTGAACAAAATCGACGTTTAATATATGCACAAAGCCCTCGGAACCAAAATCTTCGGATTCGCATTTGCAAGAGACGCGATTCGGGTTCGTTTCGAGTCAGTATAAATAAATAGTGTGACTCACGGAGAAAGTATATATACATACGTATGTATGTGCGTGCGCGTGTGTGTATGCGAGCGCGCGCGCGTTACTTTTCTTCTCTCTTTTCATATATCGTTCGAAAATACGCTGCAACACGATTATAGTGCGAGAGACTGAGAAATAATAACCGCATATGTGTGTTTGTTTAGAATAAAAACAGACACGGAGCAGCGCTCGTCGATGCACCGATAATCGTCACCTATGTATATATAAGATGTGTAGGTACGCGAGAAGTTTCGAATATAAATACGCATCTCTGGGTGGATATAAGAAATCACACGCACGTACACACCATTAAACGCGTTACTTTCGATGGCGCTTCGGGAAGGCGTGGCGGCGGCGGCAACTCCGTACCGAGTTCGCCACCTTCGTATTATAAGTTGAGCAATAAACTTTTCCGCCGATTCAATTTCTGTCTTGTTGAAAAAGGAACATAGAAATAACAGTTGAAGAGACAATGCGAGAAAGAAGGTACGCACGTTCCAGAAAAAAAAAGAATTCACGCGCACACTTTCGTTTCGCGTTGTTATTAAAATGACCCGGGTGATTCACACGCTTGCACACGGCATGGGAAAAAGATTTCGTATCGTTAAACGTACGTTGCGATAAAAAAAAAAAAAAAAAATCGCACCGCACACAATCGTAATCGAACACCGAACGAACGTTTAGAATAGAACTCGTAAAAAAAAAAACAAAAAAAGAACATTTCGAGTTGCTTTTATTAACGCGATAAAACAAAATACAAAAAACAAAAAACAAAAAAAAGACAGAAATATCCGCGACATTTTTTCCCGTTGGAAATCGTGTTCGACATTCGTGGTTAACATTTTATCGTTTCTCTGTTTTAGTCGCGTATCTCAAAATATCGCAATAGCATTAAACCAGCTGACGAGTCGAAGCTAAAAGAGTATCGGCACAAGAGCAAACCGACTATGCGTAAACAATGACACACTTTCTCGACACACACGGTCTGTAGTGAGTCGCGCGCTATCGTTATATCCGTTCGCGTTGCACATGTAATACGGCGAACGTTTCGAATGATCATTTGAAGCCCGCGCGTTTCACAATTTTACAGACGACATTTTCTTTCGCGGGTCGCTCTTTTTTTCTCTCTGTCTCTCTCTTTTTCCTTTTTTTTTTCCGCGCGCGTCAATTGAAACGAGCTCGGATCCATTTAAAATAAAGGAAGGAAAAAAAAGAAGGAGAAAAAATATAAAAGAGAGAAGGTGTTGTGCGCGTGTATAAAAATTACACGTAAGTGTATCGCGCGAACAATAAAGAAGAGGGGAAAAAAAAGAACACAAAAAAAAAAAGATATCAAAAAGTTGTACATAAAACCTGCAGCGTTGCGAAACCGCGCATTGACACGACGATTTCATAAAATTTCATTGTGATTGGCTAATCACGCGTAAACAAGTTTCAACGCTCTCCGCGGTTGCAACAATGCAACTTCCATAGCGATCCAAATACACGTTGCCGGGTGAAAGCAAAAAACATTTATTGCGATATTATCCGGAGCGTGTACTTTTCGTCGTGTGGAACGGGAACGGTCCCACGATTATCAACTCTAATTCTGAATTCTTTTTTTTTCTTTTAGGAGGGAGGGGAGGGAGAAGAGGGGCATTCCAAAAGCGAACCTTCTGACGCATTTTGTTTGACGTTGAAATATTAAAAACATTTCGCAAACATTCCGACATTCTTCTTTCAACCGTGCACTAATACGTTCTGTTGTTTATTTAACGAAACAACAACAGTTTTTAACGTTGATTTATTTTTAACCATGTTTTTGAAGAGAGTTTTAAAAGCTGCTCGACAAAAAAACGACTCAAAGGAGACTTTAGAGTTCGGAATTAGAGTTAAAAAAAGAAACGGCGAGGCAAAAACTGCTCCATATTTTGCAGCCAGAAACTCCGCTTGGCCGGGTCCGGGCAGAAATTCTCATCGCGAGAAGAGATCCACGAGCGAGATCGAGAAAAGCGAAGAGGCGAATGAAAAAGGAAAAAGAGTTGGCGTAGAATGTAGACGAGAGAGCGGCGGCCGGGCGGCGGCGAAGCGAGAGGCGCGCGGAAGCGAGCGCAAGAGCATCGGTGTGCATGTGTGTGTGCGCCGCGGAGAGAGATTGCATGAAGCACGGAGGTGCAGCGATAGGACGAAAGAGCGACGTGCAGTTCCTAAGGCGAGCGGGACGGGACGGCGAGGGCGGGAAAGTGCGATTTAGAGGGGCGCGAGGGACAGATCGCCGCGTACACGTATGCAGTTCTCTCGGTGTATGAACCCCCCGGCTAGTCGAAGAGGGGGTTAGATCCGCCGTGGTGGGGGGTAGCGCGCCGTTTTTGAAAAAACCGCAAGGCTTTAAGTAGACGCGCGTTACCCCCCACCACCGAGTACTACGCGGGCAACTAGCGACCGAGACATAGACAAGAGCCGCGCTTACTATTATTCGGAAAATAGTGCGAATGCGCACAAACGACGAGAATTCGCCGATCGCGTCGTGAAAATTTTCGCGTGTTCGCGCAAAGTCCGGCAAGTAAGAAGTGTATTTAATTTTTTTTGAGAGGAGAAAGGGAAGGGGGTTTCTCTTTCCGCGAATTAACACGGACAATTTTGACGAGTATTGTTTTTGGGGAGAGACATTAATTTTGGAGGAATATCTTCCGAGGAAGATACTGTTACGCTATATTGATTAGTGACGATGTATCTATTGGAAATAAATACTGCGTATGTGCAATATGTTACCAAGTTCGCGACTGGATTTCGAGTTGGTCGATGAAATAGCGGCGTCCTTGAAGAGATTGGAAACTCGTGAATGCAAATTATTTGTGAACGCAATCCCGAAGATTCGCTTGCCTTCCAGTTTGTGTTCTTCGACGAAAATAAATAGGAAAGAAAGATTTTTTAACCTTTTTTTTTTTTTGATAATTTAATGAATTTAATGAAGACAGTGGAGAATATTCAATAAGTGCTCCTCTATATGCTATATTAATTATACACACACACACACACACGTGTATTTGTCTTGACGGAATCTCTACTTGTGAGGTATCGCGTTGAAATACTGTTTTGCTTCAAATTATTTTGAAATCGTTTTCATTCGCCCAACTTTGCTGTAATTGGCCGCTCTCTCTCTCTCTCTCTCTCTCTCTCTCTTCTAAGTGTATTTAATTTCACAATTAGCACATGAGTTCAACGAAACTTACTTACATACTTTGCTTCGCTGTAATACGAACTTGAGTTATGATGAATATTTTTTTTTTTATAGCAAAAAGAGGATAAATCAGGAATACATTCGCGTTTTAATTTCTTTATCTTTACGAATATTTAGTTGGCCTTGAAGATTTATATTTCGGATTAAACATAAAATTTTATATACATTTATAAGTGCGCGGAGATAAGCCGTTTATCAAGTTCATCGCGTAACAAGAATATTTTAAATTGCTACATTTTTATTTAAATCGTATATATTTTATTTGTATTACAAATTGCAGTCAGATAACTTGATTGATGATGCAAATTGTTTCAAAATTTAATATTCTCCAAAAAAAAAAGAGAGAGAGAGAAAAAATATATATAAATTCTGCGCTATATTTAGCGCGTGTTCGGGAAACGGGAGATGGGATTGACCGCAATTTTATATTAGAAAGCGCGCGAAAAAGAAAGACGCGAACGTCGGCGAAATTAGAGAGGCGGGACAACCTGTGATACACTAATGAAACCCCATCGCTTGAAAAGAAACGAATTGAGCCGCTCGTGGAAAGCTGGCCCGGTTTAATTGCAGAAGTCAAACATCGTATGCAACTTTCACCGACGTCTGTGTTTATGCATTATATACCCTTTTGCTCGAGAGACAGAGACAACTTCGGTTGTTGGGGCAGGAGACGTTACATGCGCGCCGGTTAAAGAAAGGCGTGTAATATATTTCATTAGTGGGCGAGAAGCTCTCTTTGGGATCGCAGTAATGCACGACGTAATGTCATCGTTGAAAATTGCGTAACAAAAAAGATATTCCCCGTCCACGCGCACGGGGTGTGACACTTATTCGAAAATTCGCTCGCACGCTCCTCCGCCGTATTTGCAGTTTGTGATGAACACGCAGATGTGTTGCAAAAAAACTAAAAAAAAAAAAAAAAAAGATATTAAAATACAAATTTTATTCCCCTCGAAAAAGTTCGACGCTTCTGCGTTCGATAAACAGCACACGTGAGATAGTCAAGTTCTATATCTATGCTCCGCCACGTGCTTTTGCAAGTTAACTTGCGGGAAGGTTTATATATTATACCGGAACGCGAGGAGGTTTGCACTTTTCTTGACCTTCGCGCCGTCGGCATTCGATGCGGCATAAACGTTGAACGGGTTCGACGATACGATAAAAAGAAAGAAAACATATACAGCGCGCGATTTTCTCGAGTGCGTCGAAAAAAAAAATAAAACTAAAAAATACGTCCACAAGTTTTGGAAAAAAAAACGACGCGTAAATCGCGGCGATATATATCGGATGTATATGCGCGAAATTAAAATCAGGTCAATCCCGCTCGTCCTCGGGCGAGAAGCAGACGTACGGTATTTTTGGCTGAGTCATATGCACATACGTTAATAATAATGTGTGCGTAATGCGTGCGTTATGTGTGTCTTGTTGCAAACGCGCACACGTTTGTGTGTTTCTCGCCTACACGCGGGAGCGCGTGTGCTGTGCACGCCTCGGCCTGCGGCTTATAACAATGCAGTTCGAACAATGTACACTGCGCGCCGTCAATTGGTAGGCAAAGTTAATGGATTCTTCTACGTAAGCCCGGCGCGAGCGCGAATTTATTGGCCACGCGGCATGAACGTGAACTCATTTGCTCCGACATTTGCAAAACTTTACGGACAAATATTTCGATGCGATAAACAATATTTTTTTAAATGCACACCGAAAAGAGGATCGATGAATATATATATATATATGTATATGTATTTTATAAAATATATGTACGTGTTTAAAAAAATATATATTAGAAACAATGATCGTGGAATTTTCTTTAAACTCAAGACGACTAAATCCGCAGACACTTTTTTGCTCGCTTCTTGAAATTGAACTTCGATCGGGCACGTGACATTTCGGGCAAATTTATTTTTTTTTTTTTCGATCGGGTCTATTGAGAGAAGTTAATGAAGCAGAAAAAAAAAGTGAATTTAAATCAATCCGTAATATTATACGGATGCGTTACGGCACTTCTGCTGCAGCAAAGAAAGAAATTCGCGCCAAGCGAAAGAGAGTTGAGAGCGAGACGAATGAACGCAACAGCGCGCTGATGCATCGCTATTAAATGCAAAGTGATATAACGGTACGCTTGCCAGCGCGGGCAATAGATCTCGATTTTGGCTTCCCGATCGCGCGCGTACTTGGACTTTTCGGTCTCTCCCTCTTGTTGGCGAGGAGAATACCTTTATACGGAGATTCGAAATCGCGCGATTTTTCCGCACCCGCGCAATTCCGTCGCGTGTCGAAAAACAATCGAATTCGAAATTTTATTATAGACCGTTTCTTCTATAAATCACACCGTTGTCGCGGCGCGGTGCAATCTGGGGCAAAGTTCTGTAAATGTTTGCTGCGTATCTTATTACGGCACGGGCGTCGAGATTTAAACCAAGGCCGATGGTATTTGCGTGGTTACCGCGTTATGTAAGCTAATCGAGCATGCATATGAAGATCAAACAGGGCTGTATCGATTATATTAAAGTTCATAATGTGCTTCTCTCATCTGGGGTTAATAGTTAAATTCCCTTCCGCTTCCCTTCCCTTCCCGCGTTCAACTCTCTTTCTCTCTCTCTCTCTCTCTCTCCCTCTTTCTCTCTATCTGCGCGTTCATTAATTGATAACAAAAATCACGTCCCGCTTACGAAAAGTTCTTCTTCGCGAAACCTGTTTTTCCACGTGCACTTATGAGAAGTTGTTCTTGATTTTTAAATTTCGAATATCGGTTCCGAAAAAAAAAAAACGTTTGGTAGCGCGTTGAAATATTTCTTTTAAATTTTGCAAAAGTTTTGAAATAGGGTCTTTTTCGATGTGCATAAATTATAAACGAAATCAAGCAATCTAAACGACAGTCAATAATTTTACACAGAAAATATAAATAAAAATTTGTGTGTGCGTGGTCATAAATCTTTTTAAATAATTAGCTAAATGGTCTGAAGTTAAAATGTCACAGGGTCTGGTCAAGAAATGTCTTCTAAAAGAAGCGCGCGCTACAGTTGACGTTAAAAGTGTCTTCTCTTCTTTGTGAGAATCGCGCGTGTATATATGAGGGTTGTTAAGAAGTCATTAACTCACGTCTTGCGCGGAGAGAACCCTCGTAGCGGCTTCAACGGTAACGTTTCCGGAGTGTGGGTGATGATGCTGCGACTCGGTCGTGTTGTCGCTAGCGCAACCGCTCTTCTTCCAGAAGAAACCATTCTCGCCGCTTCGATACTTTCGCCAAACGTGTCTGGTAATAACGCGCACAAATAATGAGAAAACAAATCATCGATATATCGTTTAAAATTTGACGAGTTAGAAACGTGTAATATTTACGTAATTTGTTCACAAAAATGTTTTCACGTCAAGTGCTTGTGGTTTTATCGCGAATTTTTTTACTATAATAATTTTAATTTTTAACTTCAAGATAAAATATCTGCGTTATAATAACTTTTTTTTTTAATAAAATTAATCAATTTACGAGTTCACTCATTAACCCACTGACGTCGACCTTTTTTGTGTCAAATTGATTTTGGATCTTCACGATCCCCCCGAAACTGCTCAAAAGATTTTTTTTTTTTTATCAACATTCTATAATTCAGCTCGCAATATAACTAAACACATTTAAAAAAAAAAGTCACGCAAGCTTATTTATTTATTGTTTATATTAAAAACAAAGAAAAGAAACTTATCGCTGAGTGGGCGCGTTAAAAATAAACGCTCAACGCTTTTTGAACGGCGCTTTTGAATGACGTATCCTTTTTCGTAATACGCGAGAAATTAGCATACCTGCAGCCGAAGGCGATTCCCAAGGCGATGATCAGCGGCAATAACGTCGATATGCACGCGAGTAAAACGGTCTGTATGTCTGAAAAGCTGGGAAGGATACCTGAAATATAATCATCATAAAATATCCAAAGCGAAAAAGCACGGTAATAACTTGCGTCGTTTTACTAGCTATAAGCGATCCGCAAGCGATACAGTCATGAAGAATTCCTTCGCGTGATTACACGGGACACACACGTATCGGTGCCCGAAAAACCACGACCGATACAGTGTGTTGCGTGGATTGCTTGAAAAATTTTTATATAACTTTGCGCGTTCTATTTTCTCGAATTTTTTTACGTGTAACGTTGTGAATTCTTTGTTACTTTTTTTATTGCATATAAAAACTAAAAATCTGAACTACACGTTCAGTTTTATCACGTGTGTCAATAGATATCACACGATAAAATATATGTTTTCTTTGTCACAAAAGAAGGAGCCCGAAACCCGTTTTTGTTTTTTTGTTTTTTTTTTTTTGAAAAATCCACTTTCGCGTGCGAAGTGAAAAAACATTGCTGGCGGCTTCTTTCTAAGCTCTTGTTCCGACAAACAAAACGCTTATATGCACCACATCGCACCGTATCAAAAAGTTGTTGTCGCACGTAATTATCTTTACATCGAGCTTTTATATATCTTTGTTTCACAAAACTAAAAGTGCTTACTTACTTTGATCGAGCTCATCGTGTTCGACGAGGTACTCCGTCACGTTGGAGACGTGATGGTGCGCCTTGGCGGTGGTGGTGACAGTTTCGGGATCGCTCGTCGTCACCACTGTGGACGGATTAGGCGAAACATTCGTCTCGGCGTTAATTGCGGCCGCTATCACGGTTGAGGGAAGAAAAATCATCGACGTGAGATTCAGTTTTCTCGTCATCGCGTCGGCGTGCGTTGTGCTATTGCGATTTGCCATCGTTTCTCCCGTTTGATTCGTGCCGTACGACGCATCACCAACAGATTCAGGGTGATCAGATAAAGTCCGTGTCGACTGTGAAAAGATGAGAAACAGCGCAACTACATTCAAACGGTTTAACGTTGCCGTCGATCACCAATTTCTACGATCATATTATACGATCACTCTGTCTCTCTCTCTCTCTCTGTCTTGTTATTACGCGTATCGTCTCATGGTTTTTTAACGTTTTTAATTTCGAATCTCAAATCTGTCGCGTTTGGTTCCGTCTTCTCTATGCGTTTCGAAGACGACAGACATCTCGCAGAAATATTCCGCAGAAATTGTTGGCTAATGGGTCAGTGTATTGCGTACATAAATCTTGTGTTTTCGCACTTGCAAATGTGTGTTCGTACGGTACACATACACATACACGTCTCTCCGCTCACGCCATTTCATCCGTGACAAGCTTTTACGATAGACGAAAACATCAACGGCAACCTCATTTTCGTTTTACCTTCGCCTTAATAGAGCGATATCAAGTGTCATGCGGAGGAGTATACGGCGAGAGATATACAGACGCGTAAATTTTTTCCTCTCTCTCTCTCTCTCCCTTTCTTTCTCTCTCTTCTCTCTCTCTCTTCACATAGTCAGATACGATCACATTGCGAATTTTGCGCCGCTTATCTTATATTTAAGAAAGATAGAACACTTTTACGTCATATCAAAAAGTTGATCAAGTTTTATATTCAAGCGTATACTCTCTCCGTAATCCTTCGTTTCCTTCGTCTCTCTCGTTCGCTTCTTCTCAATAATCGACCTTCTACCGTAAACTTCGCGCGCGCACGAAATTCGTTTCTCTCTTCCTTCTGGTAAACCTTGAAGTGTCGCTGCAACAAATTTAGTTAATTAATTAACTACGTCGAATTTAATTACAAGTTTCATTTTTTTTTTCTTGTTATGTAATAAATTAAGAGAGATGAGACGCGTATATATACATTTGTACATATATGTACGTTTTTAATATCATTTCGTTTAAACACATTTTGAAAATATTGAAAAAAAAAAAACAAATATATATAGCACAATAACATAAAACATTTTATAAATATCAGTTTTCATTAAGCATACGAATCTCGTATAATAACTTTTGTGTAAACTGGTTCGACGATTTTTATCTAAATTATTTTCTTGAAGAGGGAATTCGTTTAAATGGCAAGGTGAGCAACGACGACGATTATCTGTTTGTTTTTTCGATAAAAAAAATTGATGACGAGTCTTGCAAAAATTTTAAAATTAATTTCGCGCGCCTCTAATTATTTCAATCTTTCCGAAGGCGCGACGAACACTAACTTTGTTTCCTCGCATTTCCGAGAGAGAGAGAGAGAGAGAGAGAGAGAGAGAGAGAGAGAGGCACGTATATTAAATAATTTATATATAACCACCGAATTAAAAGTTGAAGGATCGAATCGAATCAAGTTTCTCTCTCTATCTGGTCTGTTTAAACAACAGACTTTGCTAATTAACTTAAGCCAATTTTAACTAGATTGGAGCTTCGGCTGTTGAAGCTAAACCAGCATTGACAACTGCTGCGCGAAGTTGCAACTAGATTGCCTTGCAGTCGTCACAAAGCCGAGCGCAAACAATCCAAAGAACTCTCGTCATTAAACCTTACGCGCGGCGAGGCAAGTTTCGCGGTGGCTTGTATAGGTAATTGCGCTGTAGGATTCCGGAGTACTGTAAAGCGCCTTATATAGGCTGTAAACCGGCGATTACGCCGGTCGATACATACACGCAGAGGCGACACACCGCTAAACCCCTCCTCCCCTTCTCGAGCGACAATCTTACGCCTCGCGCACGTAGTTCGTTCGCGATGGGTATTCAATGTGTACTCGATACGCCGTGTAGCGCGCATAATGTCCCGCCGATACATACGTACGTATACACACATAGCCTGTTGTGGCCTGTTTTGACGAACTCTCGCGTGTATCTCGCAAAGTGTCGCGTCGCAGCGACATTCTACGGAACGGGGGCAAAGATACATGCGGGGATGAAGCTCAATCTAGCGTTAAAGCGCGCGCTTTCCGCACGGTTCACGACACATCCTGACGTATCCAGGACTGCTGACGACGAAGTAAAGATCGAAGTTGCTTACAACCATACGGCGTTACACCGGCGTGACATAGAAATTGATAAGAGAATGAATTAACAAGTGTACTGAAACTGAATTTCGGTGAATGACGCGCAGATTAACGCATCAGGGATGCACGGAGATGCGTCTCGCACACATAAATATGTTTTAAAATATATTATCGCGGAGAGAGAATACACGGAGAGAGAGAGCGGATCTAAATTTGCGACAAAATTTTGTTTGAATATTGCACGCGATGTTTCAATTTTGCAAACTAATTTTCCCGCAACGTTCCGGCAATATTTCGCGCTAGAGAGAGAGAGAGAGAACAGGATGTGTACGCGTGTGAATTATGAGATGCTTTCTTTTTTATATTATAATTATTCTATTTTTTTAATTTATCTCGTGTTTTTCGACTTTAAATAAATTTGCTTGAGTGCGAAATTTTGAAGACCGATTATTCTGAGATATGTTGATACATTTTCTGGATTATTTACATTATTGAGGACGCCGCTTCGTTCAATTGCGCGTTGTGTTACTTTTTCCCGGAGTATACGGAGTATATACGGAGTATATACCGGTATATACTCCGTGTTTTTCACGCGACGAGATTACGAGTCCCAGAGAGATGGGAGAAGACGGACGCGCACGTCGCGTCCGCGAATTGTAAGTCTAGACTCTTCCTTTTGTGGATGACAATCCTATCTTCTAGCGAGGCGGTCGTTTCTCATACGCCTCGCCTGCATCAGTGCAACGTCCGATGAAACAGGAGGGAATGAGGGGAGGCAAACGAGGAGGTGGTTGCAAGGTTCAGGACCGCAGTTTGGATAAAGCCGTTTCGGCAGCCAACGCCACGTTGGCAGCTCTCTCTCTCTTCTAGATCCTGTCCTGTTTCGACTCTCAACCGATCTGCAACGCAACCGGATGGATGTGTGACAGCGATTGTCTTTTTTTTTGAAAAATCTCCGCGACAATTTGGGAAATTCCAAATTGCTTGACGAACTACGCCGATGGACGACTGGTTTAAAAATTACTGTTGTTTTTTTAATTGTTGTAATGATACAAAATAAAATAAATAAAATTCAAAAAAAAAAACAAAGACAATCTTTTTCACTTGTCACTGCGTCGTAAATTAAATTTTATGTATATTACACGTTAATAACGATACATTACAAGTAACAGTGATCGCGTAATAGCGTCTCTTTGACGGTAGGTGCCTAAACGTAATGCTTTTGACCTCACACACACGCGTATTACAATTTAGATCGTCGGATGTCGATAACAGAAACGCACCTAAGGGCACTTCGCTTTATTTACAATTTAACGTCGATATTCAGATAAAATTGTAAATATAACGTACCATTACACGAACAAAATTTCTACTACGTATCATGTACGTTTGTGTGTTTTTCTGGGAAAAAACTTCTCTTTTTTTTTTTTTACAAATAATTTTCCGGAAAACCTCTCTTAACCGCGCACCGTTCTATAAATTGTGCAGTTTTTGTTATACTTTATCGTTGAAATCTCTTTTGATCGTGTGCGAAAAAATGCGACGGTTCTTTTTCTTTACAAAACCATATATATATATATATATATATATATATAATGCTGGTGTATATATATATATATGTACGAATATATATATATATATATATGAATAAAAATAATATATACAAGTATAATAAAAATCGCAATAATATAAAATTTTAGAAATTCACACAAGATTATTTTGTAACGGCCAACTTCGGTGTTTTTTTTTTCTCATGAGTATTGGCTTCTATTTAAATAACTCGCTGTTAATTCGAAAACATATGCAAATTTATGACAATGCAACAAACTACATTAACATCGATTGACCGCCATGAACTTTCGCATAGACCAAAGCTGAACGTTACATAAGTCAACACGTCTCCTATGCGAGGTAGAGAGAAAAAACCTTTTGTAATCGGAGAGTTTCTTTTTAGCTTATTCAAAACATCGTTCCTCGTCTTACAGACTTTTATAACAAGTTCTTGGAACTTGTGTATCGAATAACGATATACGCGATACGCATTTTTCCTTTTTTTTTTTTTCATATAGCACAATCTTTAGAACGACTTACACCTCAAGTGTGAGAAACGTATTTGGAAAAAAAATCGGACGCAACCGACATGTTCGATCGAATCGTATTCGATTAAGTTTCAAAGGGACTAGGGGTTTTGACGAAGAACCGCATGCGGCTACGTACCGATTACGGTTTCCATCCTCCGGCGCAGAACGTTGCATCCGGATCGGGTATGGCCCGAACGAGAGGGACGAGGACCATCTCGAGGACCGTTCCGAGATAAATGCGATAACGATCGGACGCCCGGACGAATAACGTCGAGAACCTCAGGACAATGAGATATGTGGAAAAGGTGGCACACACCTCTCTCTCTGATTGAGTCGCGGCAGACTTGATACGGGTCGCGAAAGGGAGGCTGCGAAACTGAGATGAGAGACCGGAGCGCAACCCCCGGTGCGCGCGCGCAGTATCCCCGGAATACACGAAAGCAGCCCGGCTAGATCCAAGGGGGTAACCCACGGGACCGTTTACTCCGCTACTTCTCGAGTCGATGTCAGGATATCCGCAATTTGTCTCGTTATTATTATTATGCGTTAAGTTTTGCGCGAGTTGTGTGCGAAATATCTGCGCACAGAGAAGATTTAATTAAAAAGTTACACATCTGTTAAAATAAAATTTCGCAAATTCTCTCTTTCTTGCTATTTTTTTATTTTATTAATTTTTTTTGAAATTGAATTTTTCAGCTCACCTTACATATCTTTTATTTAAAAAAAAAAAAAAAAAAAAAACAAACAAAACACGTCGCAAAAAAACAATAAAATATACGAAGAACGAGTTTAGACAGTTTTTAAAGATTATTGGAGAATTCCTCTTAGTTTTGCATACTCTTCACGATAGTCTCCATTATATTTTCAGTTATTTATCTTGAATAAAAGATACCTCATGACCTATCTTCACAATGGATCATGAATATTTTTGTAGTCTCTCAGAAACGTATGAATTTAACTACCACTTGTTCCGCTCAACTTGTAGCTTGTGCATAAACTTGGCAATATGTATATTGCGACGAGAAAAAAAAAGTCCGCGTCTCAAATTTGAACGCTAGCGACATCTTCAGGTGCTGCTCGAAATGATGGTGTAATCGCGCGCACACATGCGTGATAGAGAGAGAAGCACTTGTGTATGTAATTGCGCAAATTTGCGCTTGCGTAGAAAAGCGGCCAATCAGAAACTGATCCCGATACGCATCCCGCGAAATTCAAATGAGACATTGTTTTTACACAATAAAATTGAACGTCAAAATTGTTGTCGAGCTTTTCTCCGTTTATGAAAAAAAAAAAAAAACTCATCATCGCAAACGACGCGTGCGAAAGGAAAAAAAAACATTGCTGACGTTGGTTTCCTCAGACTCTTGTTTCAAAAAGTCTGATTACAAGATTGTCAATAAAAATCAGGCGTACTTTTTGCCACCAAATCCGAGCACCTCGAAATGAAACGCTAGTGACATCTTCAGGTGCTACTCGAAATATATGATCGCACGCACGCACACACGCACACACACACACACATGCGCGATGAGAGAAGTCGGTGAGATGTTGAGAATTTTAACACGATAATACGGTATCGCAGGAATCACGCAGAATGGCATGAGGATAGTTGAGAATTTGTACATAGTAATTGTTTATATTTTTCACAAACGCGCTCTCGTCGAGACGCGCAACGATGGCGTCGACTTACATTAAGGACGAAACAGGTAACCGGTTCATTCATCGCGCAATTTTAAGCGCGGCCCCGCACTTGCGGCCGCTTGTGCACCGGTTCTAACCTTGTCCGTGTAAACAAGTAGCAAGAACGATCGGTTTCGTGTAATAATAGATCGTTCTTTCTTAGACGCTATAGTTAGACGATCAGTCTGAGATAGTTTTCATGTGTTACAAACGTCGTGACGCGTGTCCTCGAACGATGATACTTGCGATGGGGTTCTTACACATCTGTTTAAATGGTGTTTTTTAATTTACAAAAACAATACATATTGTTTTATGTAACACAAGTCGTGCGAAGAAGTTTTTTGTTTATTAACACACGTTGTGTTGTGCGTGTCAATGATAATATTTTGTTTTAAAATATACTCCAGATTATAATCTTTATTTTAGGTACATTTATCCCTGCTAGTCAACGACCTGACGGTACATGGCGCAAGCAACGACGTGTAAAGGATGGATATATCCCGCAAGAAGAAGTTCCATTGTATGTTTTTTTAATATTTTTTTAAATATATATACGTCTTTTTATATATTGATTTTCTTTCATATAATTTATTTAAATAATTCTTTATATACTTTACACATCTAATCTTTGTTAAAAAAAACAAATCTTTTATTTTTACTTTTCTTGATAGATACGAAAGCAAAGGAAAGCAAATGACAAAGAAGCCTTTATATCCTGTGGGTGCCAGTCCCGAATTTATTGCGGAACACAAGGCCAAGTTAGAAGCTCTAGCGTCGAAAAACAAAAGTGCAAGCGGCGGGCAAACAAAATCTCAAGAAGGAACCAAAAGAAAGAAAAAGAAAAACAAATCTAAAGCTGCGGAATGTGTGACTGAAGGAGTATCTAAAATAACCATTACGGAGCCTGATTTTCAGAAGGAAGCTTTGCCCCAGAGAAATTCGTATAAGGAAACTCCGTCTCAAAATAATCCTCTGTGCAATGCAAAACAAATCACAACAAACAATATAGTTAAAGATAATCCAAGCAACGCCCAGAAAGCGACATCCGATCCACAGAAGAGATTGAAAAATTTGCGCAAGAAAATTAGAGAAATCGAATTGTTGGAGGAGAAAATTAAATCTGGTGCGTTGAAAAATCCTGAGAAAGAAATACTTGATAAAGTAGCGCGGAAAACAGAGATTTCGAAGGAAATAAGGAGATTAGAGTCTGCTTTATAAAGCAGCCCTTGATCCAATGTGTGTCCAATCAAAATCATGAAATATCCCATCACAAAATCCCTCATCAGTATATATTCTGCATCACACTTCTCTTAGGGAAAATCATCAATTTTCCCTAATAATATTAATGACGTATCTCTTGTATTCAATCTTTTATTTACTCAGTCTCTGTATGAATATTAATCATATTAATATTATACATTTATAGATTGTGCTGCAACATTGGTTATCAACAATTTTAATGTTTGTTCACATATAGATATATATTTGTACATACACACATATATGTATATGCGAGTCAAAAAAAAAAAAAAAAATCACATTCATATACATGACGTGTAAGTTTTAATAAAGATAAACAGAGTTTTCACGTGTACTGAACAAGTTATCTTGTCGTGAACACTTCAGAAAAAAGAAAGAACACAAGTTTTAGATAGATTTATATTAACGATCGAACACTGGGAGATCTGTATATCAAAAAAAAAAAAAAAGTGTTTTTAAAAATGTAAATTATTATGCATTTAAATAAAACTTACAAACTATCCATTTGTAAACATTTGTAGCAATAAAATTGTATAAAAAACATAAGCAGAAAACACTTGCGAAAAATTCTTTTCTGTAGAATTGTTATATCAATTAAGTTTAGTTAAAAGTATTGTTTACAATAGTTTATACAAATCCTTTTACATATATATATATATATATATATGTTAGAAGTTATATATATATATATATATAACTTCTAATGTATGTTATATATTATTTGCGTAATATTTATGGTAAATGATGCGATCGAAGTTTCGAATTTCGCGGACGTGAGTAAAGATGTCGCTACTTTGAGATTAAAGTGCTCTAGTTTTGTGGAAAAAACAGGCTAGCTGATCAGAATTGAAAGTAATTAAAAGTGAATTATGAAAGTAATGGAGGAAGTGATAAAAGGTCGCAACTAATATTATAATCGTTGATACAATTTAAAAGAAGACAACATGTACGAGACATGTTTGTGTACATATTCAAATCTTATTAAAACAAATTGTCACAGTTCTTAACAAAAAAAATTCTTAAGAGCACACTACTTGATGTCGCAGATCATAATGACAGATAAATTATGAAGCTGTTCAAACTCATAGTGCATCAGAAGAATTTTAGCGGGGAGGACTTGATAATCAATCCAAAGGATTACCCCGGAATAAAAACTGGCGATGTTGTTGAGATCTATCATCCCGAAGATGAGTACAGTCGCTTGTTGCTGCAAGTTACCTCCTTCAAAGAGGATCTTCAGGGACGTGAAACTATTAGTGTGGAGAATAACGTAGCGACGATGTTTCAATTGAGAACGTTCGCCGATGTATATATGAACATAGTCAATCCAGACGATGTGGCTTTAGATTCTATAGAGTTGACTTTTAAGGATCAGTATATGGGACGTAGTGAGATGTGGCGTCTGAAGAACAGCTTGGTATTGCATTTCTTTTATATTTTACATCTAGATTTTTTTTACACAACTTCTGTTGTATATGTTTTGTACATAATATAGAGATACATTTTTTTAATGTTTTCAGGTAAACACTTGTGTTTACATCAATAAGAAAATAGAATTTTGTGGTAGCAGCATAAGATGTCAAGTATACGAAATGTGGTCGCAAGGTGATCGTGTTGCTTGTGGCGTTATAACAGACGATACTAAAGTTTGTGTACAAATTGTATTATTTATTATATTTATAAATGTTTATCTGTATCATGTAAGTAAATCTAATTTATAGGTAGTCTTTCGATCTTCCACTAGTATGGTGTATCTGTTCATTCAAATGAGCTCAGAGATGTGGGATTTTGATATACATGGTGATCTTTATTTTGAGAAAGCAGTCAATGGATTTCTGGCTGATCTATTTCAAAAATGGAAGAAGAATGGCAGCAATCATGAAGTTACGATTGTACTATTTTCGAGAACATTTTACAACGCGACTAATTTGGAAGAATTTCCAAATCACATGAGGGAATGTCTGCAACATGATTACAGAGGCAGATTTTATGAGGATTTTTACAGAGTTGCGGTGCAAAATGAAAGATTTGAGGATTGCAGTAATGTATTGGTACAGTTGCGTAAACTGTTTACTGATTATCAAAAAATCGTTCTGGAATATCATCAAAAATTAGGTGTTGCCATGCCTAAGGCTATAAATTCAACCGCTGCACAAGGAAATTTTCTGGAAGTGTTAAATATGTCATTGAATGGTGTGAAAAACATTTGAGAAAACAAAACAATCAAAAGATTGTACATAAATTTTAAATTTGTTTACTTAAAATTAAATTGTGTGTTTTTTTTATAGTTTTCGAAAAGCACTACTTGGATCGCAGTTTTGACAGAACTGGTCAATTATCTGTGGTAATTACTCCTGGAGTTGGAGTTTTTGAAGTCGACAGAGAACTGACAAACGTAACAAAACAAAGAATTATTGACAATGGTGTAGGCAGTGATTTGGTATGTGTTGGAGAACAACCACTGCATGCAGTTCCATTATTAAAGGTATCATAAATATGTTATAAAACTTTTGCATAAATAATAATATTTTCTTCGTAAAGCGATTCTCTAATATATTTTATTCATATTCCAGTTTCACAACAAAGATTCTTCCATAAACGCGCCAGATGACTACAGCATGCCACATTGGATAAATCTCAGTTTCTATTCCACAAATAAAAAGATTCCCTATTCCACGTTTATACCACGCATAAAGCTACCGCAGAAAGTATCAAAACACTCCATGGACAATGGGAAATTACATTGTAAAACCAGACTTCTGCAAGAAGATCCAAGAGAATATCTGCACAATTCTTTGTTCGATTATGACGCTTATGATGCACAAGTGTTTCAGTTACCACCAGTACATAGTTCAAAGTAATTTAAATTATTTGCACGACTAATATAATTTGCTGAATTATTTAATTCACGTAAAAGTAGCGTGTACACTTTATTGTCATTTCTCTTCACAGTGTACAAAGGATAAGTACAAGAACAAAGAAGACAAGCGTGGCGTGTCTTGAAACGCACAACAACGGTCATTTGTTGAAACTTCTGAAACGTAAAATGTCCGATCCCGACATACATCATCCCCCACCGGAGTCACACTTACCGCCGGTTGCGTTAAGAAGCGCGGCGATAACGATACCGCACAAAACGGATGATGATAATAGCGAATCTAATGAAGACAGAATTGGTACGCGTATAAACATGTTATAGTTTCTCTTCAAAAATTTATTAAGTAATCGCGATAATTTGTATTGTTTCAGGTACTTCCAGGACACCGGTTAAGAGCGATCTAACCGATTCGGAGATATCTCCGCCCTTTAGACCTGTCGTCGGCAGCGCTGGTAGTCCGACAAATTCCATTTCTCAACCCACTAGTATACTTAGACCTAGCAGAGCACTGATCAATCCTTTCGATCCATCGCACGTTACCATTAAACTCACCAGCAACAGACGGAGATGGACTCATATATTCCCTAAAGGTAAAATTATCTATTTTTGATTTCTATTAAGAATTAATATTACAGATCGCAATATAATCTTATCATGACGAACCTTAGGACCAACGGGAGTGCTAATACAGCAACATCACTATCAAGCCGTTCCAACGCAAAGCTCGGAATTACAATGCGATGCTACTTCGTCGACTGTAAGTGGTTCCCCGTTGGAACTCGGAGTGAGCAATTCAAATCAGATGTCAAGATCAGCGTCTCAAATAGGATTTCAAGATCGTCAGTATATATTGAGTATTACTTAAAACAATTTTAAGAGAAATTAAAAAAAAAAAAAACAATAAATTCTGTCATTTTTTCTGATGCAAAAGGAAAGTCATCGCGCCTCAATTCTTCAATTAACGGCGATAAAGCTGCAAATCCTTCATCTATTACGAACAAAAGTCTGACTCTTTTGTGGGGCGCGACTGGTGAACAAGAATGGACACCCGTTCTAACAACAGGTTTGCTCTTGTACTTTTTGAAATAATTTTTTTAATACTTTTAGTCTTTTTGATTATATGAAAGGATCAGATGTTTAACATATGATATAATAAGCTTGAAAAAAAACGTAACAAAGTTATCGATTTGCTGTGATTATTAAGCTTACAATTTATAAAAGAGAGAATTCTTTTAATAATACGAGGTTTTAAAGGTCATTTTAGATTTGATCGAATGTGACAAAAATTTCTTACATAACACACACAATTCCAATATCCAACATCCACAAGTTTTTATATAATGCTTCTCGCGCGTTTGTGCTTTGATGTATCCAATTTTGTGATTGCATTTCTTTACATCATTGGTCAATTATTACACAATCAAGCAACATACAAATATATTTCATATACATCTGTATGAGAAAAAAAAATATTTTTCAAAACAGATATTTTCATTCCTCCAAAACAAAATCGATGCGTTTATTGTTACAAGACCATCGAATGTCAATTACGAAAAATAATGTTGTTACATTTATTTCCATGCTATGGTACGTCTAATTGGGATGCAACGCTGGACGCATACGTTGTGTGATACGTGTGTGATGTACAACTATGATGTCACTTGCGCTGTTTTACAGCGATCATAGGTTAGCGCCCATACAATATTAGGGATTGATTCGGTTATGGTATACATTTGTTCATTTTATATATTAGGAACACGTTAGCTCGAAAAGTAGAATTTATTTTTCACACTCTGTCAAATAGTTCTTCAAGTTTAATAGTTCTTCACAATTCATCACAATTATTTGTCTTCATCTTGTCTCTCTACACGTTGCATGTATATGTGTAGTGTAATAATCATCTCTCTTGTGCAATCTAACAAGCTTAAGGATGTACATACAATGAATTTTCACACATCTTTAAATTTGTTTTTTTTTTAAGTGATATAAAACGCACATTCTTTCAATTCTCAAGCTACTTTTTTGTAATTAAAATTTGATGTTTTTAGCTGATAAATATATAGCTTCTCGTTACAGCTTTTTTCCCCCATTTATCGCATAAGCTGCTTAATTGTTCTATGACGAGTATTTTACAAATTGCTCTGTTACAGCTTGCCGTTTGTTAGAATTTATAATCTAAAGTAAACAGCTTGTACCTTCTCGCAAATATATTAATGTTATTTTCTCTGTATATTTCCCATGTGCTTTTTTCCTCACTGAGAGAGCGTTGCAATATTAATCCTTGCTAAGTGTTGGTGTACTTAATCTCGATTTTACACACTCACATTGAAGTCTCTCTCTCCACGATATAGCACTCTAGTAGATGCTTATTATTTTATATTCTCTCTTTTTCTGTACGTCTCTACAAAATAATCCAGTAATTTTTTATCGTACAAAATATGATAAATAAAAATCTACCGTGGTTCTTATATATGACTTATAATAACACACAATATATTGACACATTTTACTCGTGAAATATATATGTTACAAGCACATTTGTATATCTATACATGTAATTAATAATTGTTAAATGGCATGCATTTGTACGCGTTTAATCTTTATCATATAAATACTTTTATCATATAAATACATTACTTTTTAAACACATTATTGTTGTATTGTGTTTATACTTGAATTTTATATGCAATTTAAATGATGTGTAGTAGAAATAATATAATTTACATATGATAAAGATTAAATTACATATACAGAATATTCCAAAACAAGTTCAAAGTACGTTTTTTTTTTTTTTTTTTTTTTTGTATACTTTGTAGACATGGAAATTGACTTGATAATAAATTTAGATTATTCTTGTAAAAATAATTTCAATAATTTCTCAAATATTTTTACTCTATCTCCGATATATACATATGTCTTGTACATCGCTTTTTAGAACATTCTGTATAACAAAGATTATTAGTAATACCTATTCACAAAGAAAACTATTTTTTTTTTTTTTTTTTTTTTTTTGTATCGGTAGAGGGTGATATCGAGAAGCTAGTCGAGTGCTTTCTTAATCAATTCGATTGTTTTGTTTTTAATTTTGCTCGAACACAGGAGTGGACTGGAAATCGTTAACGATTCCCGCGTGCCTGCCCATTACTACAGATTACTTTCCAGACAAGCGGAGTTTGCAAAACGACTATGTCGTGTCGGACTACAATCTTCTTCCGGACGACGTGAACGCTGATTTCGCTCAACAGCGAGCGATATACAAAAAACCGCTTACAACCGTTGAAGTATTTAAAGAGCTGGTTTCACAACGCTTAGCTCAGGTAACGAACAAAAAGTGTATATAATTTTCTACATTTACTTTTATATCGTTGTATCTATGTGTTAAGAAATAATCACGCGAATATTGGGTTTTATCAAGGGTTTTCAGCTAATTATATTGCCGTCGATGAGTAAGAATCAAAGCAACACGACCGGGAGCAATTCCGCTCCCGCTATTAGCACAGTAATACGCGGCAGACAAACCGAGTCCGAGCCAAGGGAAGAATATCTGCTCAGCATCGGAAGGATTTTTCATAAAATATCTTTGTTCGATAATTCTATTACGGTTACGAGATATCGTCCGCGGTAAATATCTTTATTAAACCAAAAAGTCTTTTTATACCAATTAACTCACTTCACTGTAATAACCGCGCGTTTACAGACATCCTTATCCACCTTTCAACATCCACTATCGATATCGATTTCACGCGCCGCATCACGACACGTACGAGGTGTCGTGGGTGTCCTTCACCACGGAGAAACTCGAGACGTACAACTGGAATTATCTGGACCATTACATTTGCACGCGAGGTCATACCGATTTTGCTTTAGTGGAAGTGAGTGAAGATCCGGTTCTTGTTTTTTTTTTCTTGAAAAGATAAAAATTCGAACTTTAGACGCGCGCAATGTTTCATTTTATTTTATAGGCTCTCAAGTATTGGAGATTTCGAGTATTTCTGTTACCACTGCACAATCCTGCTACTCGCAAGATTCTGGAAGGCTCTCCGAGATGCGACATATACACTCCACCCAGTAACGCTGAACAAGCGTTACTGATGGACGGTTTTCTGCGCTTCATCGAGGGCTGGTTGAATAAAATACGACGGCCAAATCCTAACAAAAATTGGGTAACCTTTTGCTATTTTTCAAATTTTTAGAGTAGATATATAGAGAGGCCAGATTAACGAATCTTCAATTATTATACTAAGAATTTTAATTAATCTAATTTTAATTAATACAAATTAACTGTAACAATCATTAGGAGACGTTCCAAAAAGCAGTTAGATTTTACAAAAAAACAACAAGATTTCTTAGTTTTATTATTTCGCTTGAGAAAATGTCAAGAGACTCGAAATGCGTACTGTTGATATACAAATCTTTTTGGAACATCCCGTTATGTACTTATAGATACTTGACTCGCAGTTGTTCTCTATTCTACTTGCAACGTAATACTTATATTTAAAAAAAACGCTTGATAGTTTTTGTTGTATAAATATTGTGCTATATTTGAGGAGTTATTCTGCACTTTTTTTTTTTTTTTAATACAATATTTTTGAATCAGCGAGATGTAACCAAAAAAATTCTCAAACGCGCGCGCGCAATCTTTTTCTTTCTGTGAAAAAAAATTAATTTTTTTCTTTTTTAGAATATCTCCTCCACACCATACTTGAATGTTGCATGCAATTTGATTGATTTTGCGCAGATTTATATTTTAATGCTTTTATTACAGTTATTATTTTACATTTTGTTAACTTCTGAATTATACACACAATTTCTGTCGGTGTGAATTTAGCAAAACAATATGTAAAATCTTGTTGTATAAAAATAACGATATCCGACAATCTAATTTTTTCAGTTGTAGATATAAAGCATTGATAATATGCTGTATAACATACTGAAAAGAATTTTAAATATATATGTATATACATATATATATATATATATATATATTCAAGATACACATACGATTAGGCGACTAAAATCAATGCACGGCTTTTTATGAAGCTTCTTTTTACACACTCTTTACATTTACCGTCAGCCGTAACATTTGTACAATAGCAACATTCAGCAGTATTAATTTTACTTATCTTAACGATATAATTTATATATATATATATATATATATACTATATATACATACGTGTGTACGATCGTTCCGAAATACATATCAAAGTATCTGTAAGACACGTGTCCGTGGCAGACAGATAGAGTTAGTTGTAAAAAAAAAAAAATTGCGTCAGATAAAAAAGTACGCGCAATACAAATAGGAGTCTACAGTTTTTCAAATATATATATATGTTTACGTTTGCGAGATATATAGAGAAACTTGTAGGTGGAATGTAGGTGGGAAGGGGTATTCAGCATGATATGTTTCAGAGCCCCACAGCTCTAGGTGGTGTTCCCCCAAGAGATCCTGCCTCTCATTTGACCAGACGCAGGCACAGCACGAGCCTGATATTCCTCACTAACCAACAGGTACACATCCCCCCTTCCTGTAGCCTCGGTATACCGAGGGCATTCCGATATTTACTGCCAGTACAAATACACACATTTATGGCTTTTCTGGTACTGGCAGTGAATCTTGAAACACAGAGCCTGAGAGAGTTCATGAGATGCTCTCGAATTAATTAAGATTCTCTCTCTTTCAAACGAGCTTTTCCGACTAAGTTAATTACGAGCAGGAAAACGCTAATAAGAAAAAAAAAAAAGATCTCCTATTCTACGTACTTACACATTACAATTTCAATTTTGTACAACGTGAGACGGAGTAAATTTGCAGCAGGATGAGAGTGTGAACAAAGAGATTTTTCACACTGGTGGTTGTTGTCCCTTCAGAAACTTCATTTGTTCGGAAGTTGCGCGTAGAGTCTCTTTTGAGAAGACTTGTGCGAGTTTTTTTTTTTCTCGATCTTGATTTTGAGCGACACCTGATACAATTTTGCTCCGTCATTCTCACGGCAATCGTCAGACGTAACTGAGTTTTTTTTTTTTTTTAATAGAGAAAAAAAAAAGAATCGCTTTTCTTTGATACGTGTTACTTGGAATGATCAGGCGCCGCTTACACAATACAATATTATCACGATAATACTGTGATCGTGCTTGATATTTATGCGTTGGATGTGCATCTATGATTTTAGCGAGCTTATCCGTTTATGCGTGAGATGTTACGATGTTTTGAGATTTACACATTTTTTTCTCTCGTTTTATATATATATATATATATGACTTATTAATGCCTTTTTACATACGAGTTCAATACTTTTCAACGTTGAACGTCGTTAAAATTAGACATATATATATATATATACATATATATATATTCTCACGATCATCAGCTTCACCATTTAACATTCACAGTTACCCATACATGTCATCATACTTTCCAGCCCAGTCTAGTCAGCAGTTCTCCTTTCAGGGAGCGACTCGGGAGCAACCGTGTGCCAGAGAAACCGAGACCAAGGTTTGAACATGAACTACCTTGATGATTTCAGCATTGTTGCTTTGTGCCAAATTTTTAACAGTGTAGTTTTGCGATATTTATTTTATTTTATTTTTATTTTCAGTGAATTATTCCAAATTGGTGTTTTTTTCTCGATAGTTTGTTTGTGCTTGGTTCTTTATTTCGAATTTTTGTTTTTTTTTTATTTGTTAGAACAAGGACACCTACATCATAATAATGTGTGAACGCTTATTTTTTGTGCAGACCGCATTGTTTTACAATTTCAGCGTACGGTTTTGTTTTTAATATCTTACATGCTATTATTGTACTTATATATTTCTAACATAAAAAAAAATGCAGTTTTGTGTAGTAAATATGAGACAACGCAGTTGTGTAAAATAAACGCAATGACGATATATATGGCAGCGGTAACATTTCATTAATGCTTTGCCGGAAAATCAAATTGACATCAATACATTTAATAATACGTGTATTTGCGTGTGTGCGTGTGTGCGAGTAAATCGAATAATGTGAATTTCTATTTTTAAAAATTCTTCTCTGGTGACAGGAATCAATAATAATCTCATAAAAGATTCAGGCACAACTAAAACATGCACCGGCGTTTCACACAAACTCCATTATGTATATACGATGTTTCACTGAATGTTTTATTTCATCATTTTATTTATCCCCGCACATGTTTACACGTGTATACATATTTTAGACATTTGTTTTATATAAATTTTATATATTTTCTAAGTATATGTGTGTACATTATTTATATATATGTGTCGCTGCACTACACACACACATACAGGAAACCAATAACGCTTTCGACTGCGATAACATAAGTTGTACTTTTTCCACACTTTTTACTATGAGCTGATCGTGCGCTTTGTTATAACGCAACCGCCGCGACACTCTCTCGTCGTTTATTATTAATATTTCTCTAATGTGTCCATTCCGTGGAGCAGGTACGACGCATTTAGGAGGAAAGTGCGAGAAAAAGTCCGAGAGGAAACCTTGTACCATAGTTTCTTGTATCTTTCAGCTTCTTTCATCTTTTTTTCTGTTTGTCTCTTCTGGCTAAATAATACACACATATATATATATATATATATATATATACATATATATACATATATATATATATATATATTACATATCGGACAGAGCATACGTACAACGTGTCGTGAGTAAACAAATTACAATGCGTGTGTGTGTGCGTGCGTGTGTGCAAAAATTGTTACAACGACACTTCTACCTATGCTCTGGATCGTAGAAGATTTGGTAGTGAGTGAGGGAGTGACGGGGTTGCTCCTCTGTACAGGAGAGGCATGTAATGAATACCGCTGCGGCTGCTCGCACGTGCCTCGACACTCCTCGCCACGTGCCAAACAGGTTGGTCTCATTTCTCTTTATTCCTTTTCGATTCAGATTAACTCTTTGCGGTCCAAATTTGTTTTTCGACGAATTAACCAACAACGCTAAGTTTTGCACTCTTATTTTTTTTTTTGTTTGTTTTTGTGTGTGTTATTAGTTGTTTCTTATAATATAATATGTTTTATTACTTACTAATGCGGAGTTTTTTTTTTAGTTTTGAAGAATTTTATGCAAAAATTGTTCTTTTTTTTTTTGTGTGTGTGCAAACGTCTGTGTAACGTCGAGAATCCATCTCGACCGGAAAGGGTTAAAAAATGCGAAACTTCGTCCGTGTACATATGTCGAATCGTTAAAAACGCGCGCTTTTTACATCAGCTCTATCTATTTTTATACAAACGCTCCGATTCGTTGTATTTTTTTTTTTTAGTCGGAAAGTTGAAAAAGAACAGGGATCCGAAAAAGTTTTTCTTAATTTTGTTATTTTACTTTTTTTTCATAATTTTATACGCGGGAATAATGAAATATAATATAAAACTTAATAATATAATACTTGCATATGCATATATATGTGTAACAACAATGAACCAACCTAGAATAGTATCATTTGTAATTAAAAAAAAAAAAAGAAACGCGCGTGGTATCATTTTCGTAGTAAAAGTTTTAATTAATTTGCTGAAATAACATAAAGGTGTGGGAAGAAATTTGGTTTTTGCTTCTTCTAAATAATTTACAAGTATATCGCGCTTGTGTAAGTCGCTAAACATCGTCTTTCTGCACTCGCGATTACTTAACAAATAGTTTTTCTTTTTTTTTTACGCGCGATTCAGATCGGGCTCCAAGGTAATGGACAGAGGACGTGTGTCGCCTGCCAGTGAGGCCGTTTTGCCACTGTCGATCGAGCAACAACAGCAAGATCACTTCGACGCTAACGACGATAGGTACGAACATTCGTAAAATAAAAATTTATCGATAGAAAATACGTCAATGTGCCGTTTGATTCTTTTTTTGAAAAATGTTTGTCGCATTTACAAATTTTCTCTTCGAACAAGCACAAGACGTATAAATGTTTGAAGTGCAATTGTTTTTTTTTTTTATAAACGTTGCAAAACTCATTCTGCATTACAGTTCGAACATGGAACTAACGAAGATAAAGAGCAACGCGACGAACGTGGAAATTCTGGAGGCGATGAAGCATCCTCAAACTGGCGTCGGTTTCTTAACGCAACATCCCTCACTTCCGAGTCAAACATTCGTAAGCGCCGACGCGATTCAATGGCTAAACAATCACATCGAAGGCGGCGTGGGAGTCGAGCAGGGCATCAACATCATGAAGGGAATGATTCAAGACAAATTGATATGCCACGCGTCCGGCGATTTTTCTCAACCATTCGTTCTGGGATTTTATTTGTATCATATTGTGCAAGATAAAGAGAATCAGAAAGGTAAAACGACGTGACCCGAATATCATATCCGTTTATACAATTCGCGGTCGTCTAAAATTGCTTTCTTGATACACAGCCGCGGATTATTCCGCTCCGCTTGGTGATCTCCAAAGCTTTGAGAACGAGTGGGTGGAGGTGGAGATGAGATCGCCGAAGGGATGGTGCGAACCGATATCGTCGACAACATTGTCAACTATGTCGACCCCCATAACTATTCCCAACTGCGACACCATTGACGAATCCAACGTTCCAGCCTTTCTGAGAGACGACATCGACCTGACGGAACCGATGGATGATAAAAATTGGACGGGTAGGAGATCAACCAAGATATTATAAATCTATTTCGTTGGCGGGGGGTGGCTGAACGAATTAAAAAAAATCTCTCTCAACGTTTTTATTTTCAGTGCCATTGTACAAGCACACTCATCTCGATATCGATATTAACAACAAGAGCGACAGGATCGAATGGGGTCACTTGAGGTATCAATCTATTTACAAAGTAGATCATTCCTACGAACTCGTAGTACAGTGGGTGGCATCGTCTGGCAGTATAGTCGCCGATCTGGTGGGTGTAACAATTTATCTCTCCTTCTCTCAATCTTCTCTTCCTCAGCAAGACAAAGATACTGAATTTTGCCAATTAATTTCCTTCCCAAGATATTCGTTTGGCAACGCAAGGCTCAAATGTGTGGGATACAGATGGTGCCCATTCCTAGTGATTTACTGGCACTGCCGTACACCTATAAGAGCGATCCTCTCAGAGGACCGATATTTATACCACTCGATACGGAATGTCTGATGGAGAATAAACGATATCTCTTTGAAGGTTTGTGATTCCCAAATCCGATCCGTTATTGCTCTCGTCATTGCGATCGTTTATTTTCGCAACAAAATCGCGGTATATATCTGTTCGCAGAATTTCGAGAAGACACGTACACGCAACGACTGTTTCTATTCCAAGAAGCGATTCTGCAGAGATTCGGTTTCGTGCCGTGCTTGATCGAAAACACCGAGAATGGTCACCAGTACGTTCATCTCACCGGCAACGCGTTCATATTGGTGCCATCCACCACAAATACTCGACCGCGTCCGCGCACCGGCACCAACGTCGTGCGCCGAAATGTGGGACAGAAGAGATATCCGGTTCATCCCGATCAGCCCAGTCCACACGAGGCTTACATCACCAGACACGTCAGTGGAAAGAACAAGGACGATCACAGCATGGACCGAAAAGTGAATATTTCATTTGCTTTGCGGCGATTTTGTTTTTCTGAAAAAAATTTGACGTACATACTTTTTTTTTGTCTGAACGACGATGTATCAATTTTCCAGATGGGTTTCTTGTGGTCTTGGAATCACATGGTCAGTCGTAAGTGGAAATCCACCTCGGCGGGTGACGAATTATTTCAGAAGAAAATCATACAGGACTTTCGTCATTTCTGTTCCAACGGCGACAACAGACTCAGACAATTTTGGGAAACTTGTTGGGAGATAAAAGAAAAAACTTGTACAAAAGCAAAATAGCAAGATATTATTTTTTAATAGGTTTTTAAATTCGTCCAAAGATTTTTATCGAGTTTCACGGATGTGTGTATCACACGCATAGACTGTGTAAATTCATCATCGTTTGTCAATAACAAATTTATCGATAGTACAATTGTGTGTATGTGTATATGTGTGTGCGTGCCATTCTGTAGAAACTAAACGTATATCACGTCGATGCGGCACTCGATGTTTTTTTTTTCGCGTTCTAAATAGATCCGCGGAATCGAATTTGTTGATTTGATAATCAACGGATTGTCGTGGTGCTCGCGATCTGACGGAAAGAAAAGCGTCGCGTGCCGCAGGCTTTTTTAGCAGGATAATAAATATGCGTGTATAAAAAATTGTGTACGTCATTTATGATTAAGCAAAGAAAATACTGCGATTATTGTACGTTATGTTTCCAAGTGAAAAGACGGAAATTGAGATATTTTTAAATTACAAAAAAAAAAACAACGCGTCGAAAAAGAAAAACGTTTTTTTTATTCCATGCTATTTCCTCTACTCTTTGCTCTAATCCATCTAAATCCATTTTACACTTCCGATTATTTGTTCGTCGTTGCGCGCGCTTTTTTTATTTACTTCTCTTTTCGACGTTAACATTTTCAACGTGCGCTCTTCTGAGGGATTCGCTATTGTTATCCGACAAAAAGTACAGCATCGCGATCTCATCATGGATGAACCTTTGTACGTAAATGGCTTCTCAAACATATCGCGCGACTTTTGCGAGATCGTTCACGCGCGTTATTGAATCCCTCGAAGCCTCGGAGTTAATTATGCGTCGCGTCGAACGTAATTCGTGATCGTCCGTGTTGTCGAATTGAAACAATTTTTCGTGAAAAAAAAAAAAATCGCAAGCATGCTCGATAATAGTGATAACGGCGACAGCTGGAAGACGGAAATCGATGACACTCACCGATTCGGCCGCGGAGATTGTCCGCACGCGCAAAGAAAAATCGTTCTCGTCGACAAGCCCGTTTGTTCCTGCGAGATTTACAAGGATGCAACTACGGCGCGAGTCGGAGACTCGAGATCCGGTCACGAGATTCGGTACGTCGGTCCCGCGACGGAATCGGTTAGCAACGAGGAAGATTACAGGAGCGTTGCGCAGATTTTTTGCGGATCTACGAGCGAAGGTGTGGTTTGCGTTGTAAATTAAATAATCAAAAAAAAAAAAATGTTTTCCGTTTTCACAACTTTGTAAATTTAAACAAACAAAGAACATTTTGAATCTTTCGATCGAAACGCGTTTACTTTCTTTTTATCGCAGGAAACAATAGGCCGGTGATCGATGCCGGGGATGATGATCGTCGCAATTTCAATTTGCGTTCGTTCGTTGATTTATCTCTCGCTGAAAAAAAACATGACGCGACAACGAACGATCGTTCGATCGGGGATCCGGTTAACGCACCGGCACAAAACACCTATAGATGTTACGCCTCGTCCCTGACAGACACCGCGTTGTCTTCCTCCGAATCGTTAACAGCTCGATCGTCGACGGACGCTTCATCGAGAACGACCGCGCGAGTAGAACGACGATGCAAAATCGTTAATGTTTCGGCGAACGACGAGTCGAAGAGAGACAAGTATAACATAACGCGTTTGTTAACTTTTCTATTTAATTCTAATTCTGGAACCTTTGGGTCTTTTTTGTTCGGCACTTTTCAAAAAAACTGTCTTAAAAAAATAATCATTCGAGATGAATTACGCGTCGGATCCGGTGGTTGACTTTTGGGGGTGTAAAAAAAAATACCGGTAGGGAATTAAGGTTAAAATTTATTATGTATCGAAACACATAAACAAAATTGCGTAACGTCGCAGATATGTTCAGAATAATCGGCAAATTGTTCGAATCTCCGCGTCGTCGCCGTCGGTCGGTTCGAGCGTCGGTGACAATCAGATATCGAACGGACCCGATCTCAGAAAAAGAATCGCCCACTCGGAGTGGGTCCGCAGGAAGCGGGAGATCGCTCAGCGAAGGAAAGAAGATGAGGAACGCGCGGCGAGAAAGCGACGCGAGGAGGATGAGAAATTAGCGCGGGAAAAAGAGGAGAGAGCGAGATTGGAAAAGGAGAACTTTCTCAAGTGGATCGAGAGGAAGAAGCAGGAGGAACTTAACCGAAAGGCGATGCTCGAGAACGAATTGGAATTGCAGAAGCGTCTGAAGGAGATCGAGGATAAGGCCGCCATCGCTAAGGTGCTGAATCTTCGTCAGTGGATTCGCAAAAAAGAGGAGGAGCAGAAGGGTGCGATGATACACACACACACACACACACTTGTCGCGCGCGAAAACCTGCCGTGTGTCTCTTTCTCAATCCGCGCGAAGAAACGGTAATAAGAACTGATTGCGCTCTTTTGCAGCTCGGAATAAGGAGCGGGAAATGAAACAGAAGAAAATAAACGAAGAGCGGGAGAAGAGGTTGCAGGAGAGCTTGAAGGCTTACGAGAAATGGAAAGAGAACTCGAAGAACAAACCGAAACCGGCCACCCAAGGACTGCTTCGTACGTTCGAAAACACAATAATATAAAATAATAATAATAATAACAATGTAAATATAATAATATAAAAACGATAATAATGAATATAAAAGATGCATGAGAGAGAGAGCGTGCGTTATCCCGCCCCGTGCGTTATTATCGCAAAATATGATAGCTTCCCTGTTGATATAATTAAAATAAATTGAGATAAAGTATCCGCAAATTATAATTAAATTATAATTACACACAGGTAGCTAAAATGAAAATAACCTTCGTTATTTATATACCGCATCGTCGTATTAAATATGAACGAACATTTATTCTAGCTCATCAGAAGGCGAAACCGGCGTACGTAAATCCGATTCCGTGGCAACCGATAGTGGAAAATCATTCCGATGAGGAACAAGAGAACGTGTTTAAGGACAAAAAAAGAAATAAGAATCAGTTAAACGACAGAAAACCGATCGCGGCGAATCACTGACTTGAGATTTGGTAATTGTCACGTGCGATCCAAAACACGTTGTTTCAGTTTTAAAAGTTATTTGATTACAAGAATTTTTTTTTTTTTTTTTTTTTTTAGCGTAGCAAATTTATTAAAGAGGCGAGAATCTTGCTTGTTACGTACTTGCAACAAAGCATCTTTTTCAGCGGCGGTCAAACGACGAGACGTTTTAATTACAAAGTTGCGAGAAAAGTGATAATGATTAGCCGTGTGAAATTTTTTTTTTTGTTGTTTTTCGACGCGACACACACGGCGAATTTTCATATTTGTTTTTTTGCAAATATAAGGATGTTATGCGAGGATAATAAGAGAGATAACACGTTTTAATCAAATATATATCAATTTGATTGAAGTGACTTTAATGATATAGGTTTGTTCACACGTTTAATGACAACCTGTGCTACATAATACAAAGTATTTGATTATAACAAAGACAAAGCGGATCTCGTGACTTTGTAATCTGTGTATTTCTCTCTCTCTCTCTCTCTCTCTCTCTCTCTCTCTCTCTCTCTCTCTCTCTCTCTTTCTCTCTCTCTCTCTTTCTCAAGTTATCAAACTATTACACCTTCTCAGCGCGTCCCTCTACCGCGAGAAGAACACACCTATTATTTTTTGTAAACCGTGTTAATAGTATATATATATATATATATATATATATATATATATGTATGTATATGTATATATATATAGTACGAGAAATATCGTGAGAGCTTCTCATCGTCTATTTGCCATACGCGTAAGACACATTTTTCTTCTTGGACAATAAGATCTCCTTCTTCTTAAACAAAAAAATGTTTTCAGCTTGCTTTTACTCGCTCGCTCGCTCGCATTACTCTCGCGCGTCAACCACATATTTTTTTTATATATACAATATATCCACAACACTTCCGCATCCTTACAAAGCACATTCTACCTTGTAGAATTTTTTTTTTTTTACAATGGAAAATGGCAAAAATTTCCGACAATCGAGTGTGTTTGTGTTTGTGTGTGTGTGTGTGTGTAGCCGAGAGCAGGATTTGGGTGTAATTAATCATTTTACGTATATGTGTACGTAACAATCGTATATGTAGTTTTTTTTTTTTATGCGCGGTAAATATTGCTTTTTATACATTGTATTATTATTTTCTTAGTATTACTTAGTATACACATGTGTACACACGTAACTTACAATCTACGCGCTTTTTTGCGTTCTTCACGTAGTTCTCGCTGTGATCCGATTTTTTTATTTTTATTTTTTTTTATTTTTTTTTATTTTTTATTTTTGGAAAAGGGAAAGGCAACGAAGCAGCGATCTGTGAAGATGTAAATGCGAATGTGTGTATGTGTGCGTGTGTGTGTGTGTGTGTATTAACAGCGGCGATAGTACTTTTTTTTTCTTTGTCCGTTGCTTAACGCAATTATTCTAAACCGATCGATCACGATGTCGGCTGTGCGATATCTCGTTACGGCTCCGACGTTAAAAAATTGACCTCCACGTTCATCGTACACGACGGAAAATAAATATGATCTTTACAATGTAGCTCTAGCGAAGACTTTTTTTATCAATGTATTTTGAATTTTAGATTCCCCTCTCTCTTTTTTTCTTTCTTTCTCTCTTTCTCTCTCGATGTCACGCGACTTTGGAGAAAATACTGGTCTAAAGAATCGATATGTGTAAAAAATTTCTTTTGCAAACTCGAGTACTATATTTTCGAAAACACATCAACAAACGATATTTAAAAATATCGTAAACTTTATTTTTTTCAATTTTTTTCTGCCTAATATGATTGAAAGAATTAAAAAGCGCAACAAAATATTTTCAAAAAACATCAACAAACGATACTTAAAGATATTGCAAAATTATTTTCTTCATTTTTTTCCACTTAATACGAAAGAATTAAAAAACAACAAAACCCCGAAGAAAAGAAAACGTTTGAAATATCCTTTTGACTCATCTCAAAGATTATGCTTAACGTTACAAAGTAAAATTCTCTATCTCACACTTGGTGTTTTTAATGTTATTATTTGATAATAAAATATTTCACACAGGAAATATATTCGTGGCCTAACATCACAAACATTTTTCTTCAATCGATGGATCGTCCGTGTGTTGCATCACAGCTGGGATCATTGCGACTAAAATTCCGTAAAGACGATTATCGAAACTTGGATGGAAAAATCGAAATAAATTTACTTCGGCGTAACACATCGACGATGTACTAGAAAAATATCGCACAATATATATTCATGTGTGTGTTTTTTAATATACTATATATATATATATATATATTATATATATATGTATTATATATGCGTCCACACGTGTGTGTTCTTTTAAATCTTTGGCTCTGTATAGGCTGTTTATATCAAGTATAAAAGTTCATCGGACTCTCTAATACGTATATATACATATTTATATGTATTTATATATATATGTGTATTTATTAGACACTGTGTATTGCATCCAAAAAATAAACGAATCTATCGCGTTTGATTCCCGACTCTTTACGGAATTTTTTCACGACTGAAGAATGTGGAAGAGATCGAATCGCGCAATATGTAATAATATTTTTATAAGCCTTACAGGTTACACCCTAAATTGTTTTATCTCAATTTTGGTAAACCGCGTGATTCTCGGCACAGTATATTACGTATAGTATTGTCTCCGATATTGTTAGTCGATAAAAAATAAATGTTCAACAAATGTGCAATGTTTGCACGATATTATTAAAAAAAAAAAAATAATAATAATAATAATAATAACTCATTACTTCGCATCGCATGATTGTGTAAATTAAATTTTCAAGTTTTAAAACAAGACGCAGCGCTTAGAAAACTGCAAAATGCACCGTTTCAATATTTTTCACAATGATCTCTGATCGAACACACAATAGTATAAGTTGAAAAAAAAAAAAAACTAGACTTATTATCATCTTTTACACAGTTCACCGATCTTCTACGGTGATGTCTGTCTCCTGATTGTATCGCCGCCACCGCCGCCGCCGCCGCTGCCGTCGCCACCACCGCCACCGCCCCGTGCAATACAATCCTGAGGCACTTTAATCCCGTGGGGGGGAATTGATTTTGAACGCGGACCCATCCCGTAACCGCCCTCTCTCCCTCTCTTTTTGTTACTGTTCGTTGCGTCAACATTGTAAAGCAAAACCGAGTTTACAAGTACTATGGTACGGAAGGGATGTATAGGCAGGGTGAAATCGAGTTACAAACCGAGTAAGCGATTGGACGCTGTGGGAAAAGATGGGAGGGGAACGAGAACGTATATGCTCGAGAAGAACGAAAATTTATGTTTTAACGTGTAATCGATGAGGAGAAAAATTGATAGGAGACAAAGAGAGAGAGAGATAGAGAAAGAGAACATATTAACAAAAGAAAGAAACGATTAATTCGGAAGAAGACAATGAATGACGAAGTAACGGAATGTGTACATCTCGATACAATATTTGAAACGAACGTTCGATCTTTGCGAGATCAACGACGACGGAAAGAACAATAGAGAGAGAAAAAGAGAGAGAAAGATAGAGAGAGAGAGAGAAGAATGGAAGCAAAGAAAGCAAAAAATTGATGACTTTTTTTCCAGAGAACAAGAGAGAGAAGAGAAAGAAATATCGGGAAGTACAGAGGGAAAGGAAGAGAGAGAGGGAGGGAGAGAACGAGGTGCGCCGACGAAAAGGGGAGAAGTCCGGAGGGGAGAAACTCCTGGTACTCTCCAAAGCTCTCTCCCGTGCTCTCTCACCCTCCGTAAATTTTGCGAGCCGGAGGGGCTTTTCGTTAAAGGCGAGCTATCGGCGCGGGAGCGCGTCCCTTTAAAGGGGATGAAGGTGTTCGCGTAGCCGACCGATCGCCCTCGTGAGATATGAGCATATCTCTGTATTAAATTCACGAGCGCACGTAGACTAGGTTTCTCTCTCTCTCTCTCTCTCGCTCTCGTGTTCTCTTTTTTTCTTCCTCTCCTCCCTTCCTCCCCGTTCTCTTCCTCTCATCCAGGCTCATTCGCGCGCGAATCAATCCCTCCCCGCGTTTTGCGCTTTCTCCATATTCCTTCTTTCGCTTTCATTGCTCTTGCTTTCGCATTCTATGTGTACAATTTCCTCTTCTCTCCCTCTCCTCTCTCTCTTCCTCCTCCTCTTTGAGCACACACGTCGAGGGTTTTGAGACTGAGTGCGTATATATACGACACATTCGCAATTCTGAAGTATGATAATTCGTACTTTCTAAACCCCAGGGGTTCCCAAATGAGAGGGGGGGGGAGGCAATGGTCCGAGAGAAGATTTTTTTATATCATAAAATCTAAAGAGTTCATCAATAATAAGATGTGTTATATAAAATACAAATAATTTGTACAAAACCATAAAATGTCACGATAAATAAAATATAAAAAATATCACTAAAATTAAAAATTTGTAATGCGCAAAAACGGTGTTTTTTCGTTCACCTTCGGTTTTCTCGTTCGGATGGACACTTAAAGTTTCGCGAGAGAAAAAAAACTGTTGGGAACCTCTGTGTTCTATACATCGACACGCCGTGACATTTGAAAGAGTCGACTTTCGAAATGGCAAAAGTATCGATCGCCGATTTGAAAATCAAATTTTGTCGAAAACCATGTGCTAGCAAAGTGAGAATCACGCGGTATATACGTATATATATATATACACACGTATCTGGAATTACGCGTTCGGAGAATATTATTATTAATTATTTTAATGTAATTAATTAGATATATATATACACACGTAAACACACAAGTTAAAAACAAAAAAAAACGAAAGTGACGAGAAGAAGGTCAACTCAATATTAGTTTTTAATATAAAAAAACGTGTAATCTGTTTAATAAGAATAATAATGGTATATATAATCATAGATATCGATAGCAATAATAATTAATAATAATAATAATAATAATAATAATAATTAATAATTAATAATAATAATAATAATAATAATGCTAATAATATATATAATGTTTGGCATCGTTATGTGTTATTTTTTTTTTTTTTTTTGCGTCTGTATGTACAACAGTAGTCTCGCGGCGCTTTTTCGGCGTTTTGCTTTTTTGTTTTTTTGTTTTTTTGTTTTTTTTGCGAAACTGTCGCGCTCTGTGTTTTGAACATGTATTACAGGCGAACGTGGCTAGCGGATATAATATAATAATTAATGCGTAAACATATAAACAAATAACCGCATAATTAATCAGTTAATAATGCAAATTAATAATCTTACTAATAATAATCTGTATAATATAATTATAATAGCAAAAATACAATTATATATAATAACAACAATAACTAATGGACAAAATTAAATGTCGTAATAAGTAATACCGGGGTATGTGTAGCATGTAACAAATCCTTTTTTTACATTCAACAAAAAAGAGATGCGATATCGTCAGCAACAATAAGCGATTATCGTAAGTGTGCAACTGGCGAAACGAAACTTCGTTTTGAGATTCGAAACTAATGGCAGAACTTTCGAGAAAACTTTAGTTCTACTAAGTAAACGCGTATAATCACAATACGTAAAAAGAAAACAAATTTATTCGTTTATTGACAATGATTTTTGAAAAAACTTTGACTTTCTCTCTACCACTTTTGCACGTCTTGTCCCCGCTCCAAAACAATATTGCGAATTAGCACTTTTTATAACCACCTATTGTTTGAGTTACGTGATTCGACGTGAAGCTCTTCGTGATGTGTGTGTGTGTGTGTGTGTGTGTTTGACATTGGAAACAATTTTTATTAAAATCGCACGTAACAATAGAAAAAAAAAATATCGCCTACGCACATGTTTACGTAGAAAAAAACGCGTTTGTTTGCTAAAAAAAACTGTTGTCGCAAAAAACGGTTCGTGTAACGCTGGAAAAATTAATCTGACACACATCGCGGATATGTATTAAAATATATAGAGTAGCTATGTCTGTGTGTGATAAACCCAGTTGTGTTTCTCTACGAGCAGCGTTTGATTAAACCCCGTTCCCCGCACTTTCAAGAACCCGAGAATATAAGCGCGTTTTGTTTTTTTTTTTTATAATATTTTATTATTTTATTTCTCCGTTTTTTTCCCCGGGAATATGAAAAATAAGCTTTTATCATCAGGTCACTTGATATGATTATCGTTGGGGGTGGTGGCGAGCCGCAAACCTTTCGCTCTATAATCGCAAAGATGCGTCGAGTTTTGCAATATGTTGTTGACAATAACCGCGTCACGGAAATTACGACACTTTATTTCCGATAATCGTGCGCACGTGTGTATGTGTGTGTGTGTGTGAGAAAAATGTTAAGAGTGTAGTCTCCTATATCTCGCCCTCTCTTTCTCATTCGTTACTCCGCCAAAAATATCTTCTCTCGCAAATTTGATAATAAAAATTTCACGCGATTTAAGAAATAATATACGCGATAAATACACCTTACGTCGCCCTCAATCTCTTGTTACAAAAGTCGTTTCATGAATTGCAAATACAGAGAGCATTAAAAAAAAGTGTAGAAAGCCAGTGGCGAAATCAGCTTTTCATCAACGGCCTATGTTGTAACGATGATTTCGCGTATCTTTTTTTTCTTCTCTCTCTCTCTCTCTTCTAAATAAAAAAATACAATTGTGTAAGAGTGCGTCGTCGATTATTCGTTCTGAACGATTTGCGACATGCTAAGACATGAAGAGAAGTTTGTGTGTCAGCCCCGCGCGTTGCTTGACTATCCGCGTAAAACTGTATATATAAACGTAATGCAATGTTTTCTCTCCTGCTATTTACACATATACACAAGGCTTATTGTTTAAAAAAAAAAAAAAAAACAACTCGGATCTGCTAGTACGGAACAATTACTTTTGGTACTGTTTAACAATCGATTTCTGAAATGTTTTTTTTTTTTTCTTTCTTTCTTTCTTCGAGTGAGTTCGCGTTTTTTTCCTCGAACAATTTCAATTAAAATGAAACATCGCAACATCGTGTACATGAAACACTATTCTCTTCCCTCTCAAAACAAAAAAAAAAAAAAATAAATAAATAAATAAAAGTTCTTCGAAACACACACGCGTAAAGCGCGATTACAAAATAATCTCATCGGATTATAGAGTTTCGCATAACATTCTAGAAATCGACTGCGTATTTCATTGCGACTGATACAATGGTCGATAAGTGTATGCTTAAAAGGTACGTATTACTTGATAAATTATACTATATGTATCTTATACTCTAGAGCTATTTAAGGAACGCCGCGTTTGATGGGCCGGGGTTACTGCATTTAAGAGAGAATTCAGTATTGCTAATCTTATCATGTGTGTGATCATAATAATAATAATAATAATAATAATATTAATAATAATAATAATGATAATAAGTTAAACAAGTAAATGTCTCTCTGTCACACACACAAGTGCGTTCGTAGAGATTTCACAAAAACACACCTGTCTGCGCGTGCGCGACGTTTATTTGAAAAATCATTTCACAATAGAATAGCAATATTGCACGCAAACGTACACAGAGACCGCGCAACAACAAGATGAGAAGAATTGCGACGATAATATGCTATTAATAAAAGCAATTTCTTAAAATTTATTTGAGCGTTTTAAGACCGTAGATCAACTTGCTTTTTTCTTTTTTTTTTTTTTCACTAATAAGCGCTTTAAAAACTATATATATATAAATTCTATAACGCGATTCTCTCTCGACGAAACTTGCGCGATCCGTTTTTAGGTTTAGGTTGTGCAGTCGACACGGACTCTTGCCCACCATCCGAGCGGCTTGTTCCTTTTCACAGTTTGTTGGTACAAGCTTAAGCTATTCGAAAATGAGCCATCCTGACTTGCCTTTTCTTTAATTTACTTAGTTTTTTTTTTTTTTTTTTGCTGCGAGACAGCGCGTTTCAGTGCAATGAAAAAATGATATGTGTCTTCTTACACATCTAGGAAAGATCAACTGTGCTTTCTTTCATCTTTTCTTTTTCGTTTTCTTGTTTTTTGTTTTTGTTTTTGTTTTTTTTTTTTTGTTCTTCTTCTTTCTCGCGTTCGCCCGCTCGCTCGTCGTCTTTCTCCAAAGACTTTTTGATATTTTGATAACCGTGACGTAGAATCTACTAGCGCTTTATTTCGCGCCGGCACACGACGACAAGTTAGAAACCCGTATGACACTACACTAGAAAGTATATAGTTACGTATATGCGGTTGCACGGACGTGTCTGAGAGGTGAGCGCTCAGATGATCAATATTCGCAAATTCGTGAAAACCAAGCGAAAATAAAATGACGAGAGATAAGTGCTCGAGAATTATCGAATGTGTGTTCACAAGAATTTTTTTTTTTTTTTTTTTTATTAAAAACAAAGATCCAAAGAGATTCGGAGTACGGAAATATAATAGATGCAAAACAATTGAAATTGAATTGATCTAAAGAGTATACACGCTCCGAGAGAGTCTCTTTATTTAAATAAAAAAAATTTAATTATTGATCCTCTGAGGTTCCCGCACAAATAAAGATATTGTGCCGTGTGTGTGTGTGTGTGTGTGTGTGTGTCGACCTGCGAAGAAAACCGAGAATCTCTTTTTGCAAGCGCGTATTTGCACGAAACAAAGTGTATGTAAAATAAAAATTTTCATATCTCGTCAAGTCGCTCCGCGACACATTCGATCGCAGGTGGACACGTTTCTAACGCGTGTTGCGCATGTTTTCCTCGTGTATATCTATACTGATCTTCGCGGCGGCAACAACACACGTACAAGCGTGCGATTGCCGCGCAAAAAAAAAAAAGAGAATTGTATTCACACTACATATTTAACGTTAAATGTGGCCTGTTCCAGTCTCGCGTTTTAAACTCGCGATGTCCTTGACACTAGACACGTTTAGCATTAAATGCGATGTAACACAAGCGTGTGTACGTGTGTGTATGTGTGTGTGTGTGTGTGTGTGTGAATACAAATCCGTGTGATATCAAGAAATATATGTACAACGCGTCGGATAAAAATCATCGGGCACGGGATACATTCTCAATATACCTCGGTATCTTTGAAAAACTTTAACTGGGGAATATAAAAATGTAAATTTCGACCGTAACGCTTCTATCGCGCGCTTCCGCGAACGTTATCGACGCACAACAGCAAAATCGTTTCTCTTAAATATGTTCGCGTTTCTTTCGATATTTTTTTTTTTTTTTTGTCGGTCGGTGTACAGAAAGGCACGCAATGAGAAATGGAAGGATACAGATCCAGAAAGAGGAAGCATGATCATCGTCGATATCACGCTCTCTCCGTGCTTTTCTCGCGAGTGTGCGTGTGCGTGTGTATGTGTGTGTGTGTGTTTTCTCCAAGTTCTTCGTGCTTGGAATAAGAGAGTCTCGATTAAAACGCGAAATATACACGCACTCTAAACACACGCGTTTTCTAATTGGGAGACGTCCAGAAGGCAACATTCCGACTAATTAGTTATCAAGGGAATTTTCTCTCTTCGGAATTGACGACATTATAATTCACAGTGGCGTGTGTATCGTATTGTTCTTGGATTGGAGTTAAAAGATAAACTAATTTAACGCAAACGACAAAAAAATCAAAACTAAAAAAAAAGTAAAAAAAAAAAAAAAAAATACGAATTGCAACAGAGATTCCGCAAAACTCGAGAGGCGTAATAAAAATTGCAATAAATATGTATAGCACTTCGTGTTGAGACACGGTTGTAAGTAATGCGCTTGTGATCGAAGCTTATAAATTATAAAATGCGTTGTGAATACACAAATTGTTTATCTATACACAGAGAGATACAATAAAAATTTCTCATTTGTTATATTACTGTATATATATATATATATATATATCCGAAAACAAAAAAAAAAAAATTTACATAAACGCATATTCAAACACAGTTTTTTTCCTTCATCCGCACATACACGCGCAACAGATATATAACACACTCATCGAATATCAATTTTATTGGAAAAACAAATCGTCAAATTGCAACTTCGACATATAGTTTGTCTTTTTTTTTTTTTTTTTTGTTGTTGATTGTTTTGCATATGCGTATTCACACACAAAAATGAGCTAACGATTTTCAAATAAACATTTGAAAATGACTATTACGTTCACAGCGATCACATATTCGAGTGTTTCTCTCTCTTTCTCTCTCTCACTTTGATTATCAGAAAATTGGAACGGAAGAGAGTATTTGTTGTTAGAAAAAGAGCACGTTAAACCGGTGTAAATATTAAATCGACTAAAAATTAATGCATACACCTCTCACACTTTATTAAATTTTGAAACATAGAAGAGATTATTTTCAACAATTCATATTTTGCCAATAACATAAAGGCTATAATCCAACAATTTATATGTGAAACACATCCTAAAAATAACAAAAATATAAACAAATCTTGATCGTCTCTCTCACTTTGCTATAAATATAAGAAAACGCTAAGATAATTAACTTAAAAAAAAGCACACTTGATTCGTGGCAAAATCTAATACCCACATCAAACAAGTTTACGAAATTTGTACAAAATATTTTTTTCAACCTAACAAAACAATTTTTTTTTTTGTTTTTTAAATGTAGTAGAGGTTTTCGATTTTTGTTTCTCGGCCAAGATTTTATACTCACGCAACATTTTTTTACGGCGTTGCTTATTTTCAGAAGTTAGTCTTAAATTAGTTTTAGTAATCGTTTGTAATTGTCTCGAAACGTCTAAATCTCGTTTTCTAGCGGGTTGTTCTTGCTTCTTATTATAGGTATGTTTATTGTTTATGAGATGTGTATATAAAAAAATATGAATCGTCTTGTTTCTTCTATTAGAGGTAGATACGCAGGAAACAGAAGCGATATTCTTACATTTTTAATTCTTGTGTGCACTTCACTATTATATGTGTGCCAGGTCATTTCTTTTTCTTTCTTTCTTTCTCTCTCTCTCTTCCTCTCTCTCTCTCTCTCTCTCTCTCTCTCTTTCTCTCTCTCTCTCTCTGGCGGTTAAAAGCAATTTTTATCGAAATTTACAGACAAGTAAATTATACACTACTCAAGTTCGAACCTCACGAAATATTAAACATACCGATCTTTATTTTTCATTTTTTTCTCAGAGAGCACGCTCAAAATAAAAATAATTTGTAATTGATTGCCCGCGAGAGAGAAGCGAATTTCGGTTTGAACACGGGTCGATAAATATTTTGTAAAATAGTTATGTGACGCGCGCATCTGATAAGATAATCCAACAACTTCTACCTACGGCACTTAAGGTGCCAAGTAACGTGAATTACTTTACACACACATACATTTCTATAATAAAATAATTAGCTGGTCTACTACAAAGACACAAGAGCCTATAACAGCAGGAAGTTACAATCTGTTTCCCTTACCTGATAATTAACCTTTTTGTTTTTTTGTTTTTTTTTTTTTTGTTTTTTTTTATTGCAAAAGAATTCTTGTCCCACATTTGGTTGAGTCCAAAAACAAAACTCTTACATTTGTACACGCACACATATATGTATAAGGATATTTATGCGAATATATATTATGTACAATTACTAAATTGTGAAAGACAAACTATAAAAAATGGAACGTTAACGAAAAGTTGCGATACTTGCATATACAGCTATTTTTTTTTTTTTTTTTTTTTTTTTTTATGTACATAAATCCGACAATGCAGCAATACAAATTAATTAATGAGCGTTAAAATATTAATTCAAGCGTTATAAACAAAAACAAGTTATAATATCCGACTTCCCCTCCCCTCCCCTCCCGTTTCATTTNNTTTTTTTTTTTTTTTTTTTGATAGGAAATGCGCCGCAACCTAACGGAACATTGAATCTAACGTCTCTTGGCTATTTCGTCGTTTTGCTAAATAATTTTTTTTTTATTGCATCTCGTTATTCCCTTTCAAGCAACCGGGAAAACGCTGCACCGCTCCGCTTTCCTGCACAACTCGATATCTCGGTTGAGATCGTACACGGAAACTTCTCACCGCCAATTCTCAACGTCATTGTCATCGGCGGTTTAAAGAATCGGTTTCAAATGTGTCGACGACGAAATTTCGTTCATCGTATTCGTCTCGCATTTCGGCGATTCTCGGACCAAAAGAAGTGACAGAAATTCTTCAACGGCACAGATTTGTGTGAAGCAGTAGCAACGCGGCGATCGGAATCTCCACAAGTAGTAGCAATACTCTCAATGGTTGCAATGCTTCGCGCTAGTGTACGTCGTCGGCTTGGCGTCAGTCACTACCACCGCTGCCGTTTCCGAAATACTCTCCGGCGTCACCGCGACATATCGGACACGTTCGGTTGGACTGTAAAATGAAGATTTGCCAAATTTTACAGATTACAACTAAAATATCAAATAAATTTTATAAAATTTTCGCAGAGAGCACCACGACTTACTTTAAGCCATTTATCGATGCATTTAGAATGAAATTCATGAGAGCACGGCAAAACACGTAGCGACTGGAGAGCCTCGAAGTCGCACATGCACACGACACAGTTCGTTTGGTCTCCCTGATGTGTTTCCGCATTGAATTTGTAAGAAGGCAGCTGTTCAACTTCCGCGCGAGTCAAACCGCGAGGTTTTGCTTCGCCCAGTCTTTCGGCCAGGGACAGCAATGCCTCGTAATTCTCCGTCACTGAATCAGGTGAGGATAATTCGGCCTGATTGTAAGGTGATAGCGGTGGATTGCTGAACATTGCTCTGCGAAATTTAACACGTCCTCGTGTTATTTGAATTAATCACTTTTGCGTGCAATCAATATTATAATATATGTCAGAACGTATTACGTACAGGAAATGTAGCAAATATCCCGGATATACAGGTGGTAATGGAGTCGTGCCTCTCCATCTGCTGAATCGCGGCCGTCGCAAAACGCTCGACGTCACTCGTCGAGTTCTGTTCTGCATCATCTCCAATTGACTGTTCCGCGTTTCCGACAGAAATATAGGCGGTGGTGTTGTGACCTGCGTGAGAGCCGGCGGCGAATACGAATGCGGTAACGGCATCGGTGCGCCAGCTGCGGCGCCCACTCTGTGATGATGATGGGATTCTATCAATTCGAGTTCAACTTCTCTCTGAAATCGAAGAGAAAAAAATGTTAGCGGTGAAAAACTGTGCGTGAAAAGTTTCAAGAGCCCAATCTATTTCACTTCTCGTTCAAATTCGCACCTGCTGAGACAATTGATGATGCGCTGTGTAATCGGTGGTATGGACGGGCGGTGGAGGCGCGTGCGTATGATGCAGCGTCGGCACGGGACCACCGGGCGGTGTTGGATATCCTCTAGAAGCGGCACCAACCAAGGAACCGACCAGACCATGTCCCGGATGTGTTGGATGAGCAGCGGAGTAATGACTGTGATGGTGCGTCACCTGATTACAGAATAAACAACTAAAACAATAGTATAAAGTAGTAACAATCGTATAAAGAAGACATCGTGTTCCGTCTGTACGTTCTTGCGTCGATAAAAACACAATTAACGTTAAAAAAAAAAGTGGATCAAAACTCATTCAATCGAAATATGCAAGCGCAAGTACAGACTGAAGCCGTAACTACTCTCATACTTTATTCAAGAAAATAAACTTGTATTAATTACAGTACCTGGCACGAGTGTCCGAATGGATGCGTTCCATGCGGTGTGTAGAGACCGTGAAGCTGGCACGGAATTCTGTAGCCTGTCGCCTGTGGATGCCACAAGGGTTCCCCGCTAACAGCGACCCCTAAGCCGGATACGCCGACTTGACCCACGTCAACGACTACCGGAGCATTCGCACCTTGCGCGGGATGATGCCCTGTGCCGCCAGCTGCCGGATGCTGATGAGGATGCGCTTGATGCGCGTTATGAATGTTGTGATGCGAATTGTGAAGACTGTGAGAGCCGTGGATGTTGTGATGCGAATTGTGGAGGCTGTGATGGGAATTGTGAATGCCCTGATGTGGATTGTGACTCGGTAGGAACGGATACGAGAGCCCGAACGAGTCCGCGTAACGTTGATAGCGATTCCTGATCGTCGGACTGCCTCGGGTGGACATGTGATTGCGGGGGGAGCGTCGCTGATGAGGCGCAACTCCGAATTCCCAAGGCGGCGGAGTTGTGTGGAGAGGCGGTGTTGGTGCCGGCGGCGTCGTCTCCCGGACCTCTATCCCGGATACGGCGCCGTTGCGAGATATTCGACGACGCTTCCTCGACGGCGACTCGCTCTGAAAAATAATCTCGATTGTTTTTACTCGATCCCGCGATTTGCTTTCGTTTCGTAGTAGTAGCTTACGTAGTACTTTTCGAAAAACAAATCTTATCGTCGTTTGTCGTCAAGATCGCGCGCGCGAGAGATTTGCACGGTCGTATCGTTATAAATAATCAAAATCTCTTTCGTTCTCATGTAAAAGACTCGCGAAATCAAGTTTCAAACATATTCTTCGCGTCTTTTATTGACGTGGCAACCAGAGAGTTCTTGTTTTTCCACCGAATTCTTTTTCACCGGAAAACAAAAGAAAAAACGCTATATAAATTGTTAGAAAAAAAAAAAAAACAAAAAGTCTCTTTTCGAACTTGGGTTTTGAAAAAATAGAAAACAACACACACTATTACATAGCGAGTAAAATAAGTTGCCGATCTCCGGGATTGTTACCGTTTTTTACTTCACTTGTTTTTTTTTCTTCTGTCAAAACAATCAGTTCTCGTTTCTCGTTTCGAATTATTCAACAGATATATTGACAATGAAGTCATGTGTGAGTGTTTTCCTTATCACATCATCATAATACATTCAAAACAAAACAAAACGCTCACCTTTCTGCCATCGTCCTGACTAGGCTGTCTGTAATACGGCGGCGACGGTTGGATCTGCATGTTGGGGCTCAGAGGTAGCTGATTCGTGGCTGAAAGGAACGAAGTTCCCCTAAATTCCTCTTCACAGAATTGCATAAAGAGAGGAAGAGAAAGCAGAACACTGATATCGAGACTATTGTCGTTTATTAATGATCGACCTTAATTCGTTAATCGATTTTTTGTTGTTGTTTTACACCCTAAAAGTGAAACGTTTAGGTATGACGGCGTTTGACACGTTCGCGACGGGTTGTACCACCGGTGGTACATTCTTCTTTCACAAAAATCAGAGCCCGTCGCGAACGTGTTAATTCGACTCGAGAAATTGTTGAAAAAACATTTTGCCAAAACTTCTCTTTCTTCAATGAATATCTACTAATGTGACGTGTGAATGTTTGTTTAACAGAAGAGAGGACAACAGGTTTTACACATAAAATTCTATCTTTAACGAATTTTCAAAGAGAGAGTTTTCATTTTACGTGCTGAACAAAAAATTAAATCCAAATGTTCAGAATTAGGGTCAAAATAACCTCCTGACAGACTCGTAGACAGTCGGGAGAAATACCTTGAGAGGTTCTGCGATACTCCATGTCCACACCGCTGGCTCCGAGGCCGGGACTCATGTTCAATATAGGTCCGCGCATCGTGTTCTCCTGAAATCGCGTTGGCGCAATTAAGCAATTTTCTCGCAAGCGTAGACGGATACCGGAGAAAGATTATAGTGCGTATGGGTATATATATATATATATAAAGTGTGTGTGTGTGAGAGAGAGAGAACTCCGTGTTCACCTGTCCGCAGATATTGATGTGCAACGGCGGTGAATTGGCCGGCGGGCCTACCCCAGGTTCCTGGGGGAAGTGCGGCGGCGGGCCCCTCGTCTGCGGACTGTGCTGCGGGGGTGGTTTGTATCCCACGCTGGATCCACCCACGTTCCCGTGATAGGAAACCTCTTTGCCGGCCGGTCCGGAGGACGTGTCAACCCCTGGGCAATCCCTGCGCGTACGTGGAGAAATATAAGTGGGTGGTTGCAGTATATGTACAATATCTTGTACACATAAATGTATATATAATAATAAATATATATATATGTGCGAGAGAAGAACGGTATGTACGTTGCGCACGTTACGGAAAATATACGTAATAAATTTGCGCGATACATATATATATATATATATATACACGCCGAGAGAGCGTTCTCGAAGTGATAACTCGGCTTAAACCGCTGATAGCGGCCGCACTCGTAATAGAAATGAGTCACGTATCCTATGCGCCGCGCGTACACGACGCGAGGATCTTCCGACGCAGGCCGGTCCATCGATCTTGACTGCAAACCCTCGTAAACGACGAGTGTGTCGCGAAGAAACTTTCGCGGATCTTATAACAATATCGTAACGCGAATGTGCGAAGAGCGACGTTCGAAGTGAAGTTTGTGCGCGAAATGTTGAACGGGAGAGAATTGCGACGTTTATTCTTAATTAATTAAATCCTCTTAACTTTTGACTCTCGAGCAGACGAACGCGTCGAATTTTATCGACAAAATTCGAATTTGCAATATTTGCGATCGATTTTAGCGTTTTTTTTCCAAACGTGGAAAAGTTGAAAAAAAAAACTCAAACGATTTGCGACGTCGCGATTGCGCGAAAATCGCAAGCTTAACACACTCGAAACGGCTTGCAATTAAGCAAGCATCTTTCCGTGAGCGATTATGAAAGTCGCAGTCATCAGAATTATAACGATAGCAACCAACGCCCGGTTGTGCTGCGATGTCTGACAACTCGCGAACAACGGTCGTTATTACGAGCAGCAGCAGCAGCGCGCTGCTGGTAACCACACACCACCGAGGCAAAAATTACGTCGCGCCGCGCGTTACGTATTTTAGAAACAACGAAAAAAAAATCATCGTTACACGTCTCCTCGTGTTCTCTTCCTTCCGTCATTTTCCTTCCTGATAAATATTAATTTAATTTTTCATTAAAATAAAAGTTGCAACGAGAGAGAAGTCTCTTTCTCTTTCTCTCTCGCGAGAAAAAAACTGAATAAATTCGCAATATACACGTATACACGTGTAAAATCTCCGCTAAACAAACTACTCTTCTCTCTCATTCTTGTTTTTCGAGCTATTTATAAAATTGATAAAATTAATCAGCACACATTTATTACATATTTTATAAAATCATGAAAAACACATTTTAGTCTCTCCCTCTTCCTGTTCGCAAATATTTAAAACGACGAGGATTTTCACGAATGTGTATATACGTACTCTTTGCAACAATAAAGAGCTTTATAAATGAATTATCCTCTCGGATCGCAAACATCAGTTGAGATAAATAAATGCAAGACTGTAACCGCGTTTTTTTTTACAAACGCGCGCCCGCGTGTCGTCTTGCGAGATTTTTGTTTTATTTCGCGTCGAGAATTTAATTCAAATTTTCGTTATTGTCGCATATGTTTGTCCGTTGTCGCGAAGTTGAACGTTTTTTTCACGACGGTGAAAAATTTACGTCGGGGCCAATTTTACTCACACTCTCCTGCACTTATCGGCGACACCATTTGAGAGTCGCATCTTGAATTCTCTTCGTTAAGCGAAAAACCGACTCTACCTACGTACTTCGCGCGAGAGAGAGTTCGTCACCGAATTCGCGACTGAAAGAATATCCGATATCCGCGGGCTCACCGAACACTTTCTATGTGTTTGCTTGACCTACAAGCACGGACGAATAAATTGACCGTGATAAGTTATAACGATTCAACAACAAACCGGAGAGCGCTATTTATTTATTTCTGTTATAACCGCGGATTAATTTATTGTTACACAATATACGAAATGTAAAATCCGACCGTTTTCGACGTCATAAAGAATACATGCATCAATGAAAACCGAGCTGCTGTAACGTTACATAATGCACGTGGCAGTATAGTCGCGAAATAGTCACACTTCTCTCTCTCTCTCTCTCTCTCTCTCTCTCTCTCTCTCTCTCTCTCTCTCTCTCTCTCTCTCTCTTTTGTAATACATGATGTAACAATGCCATTTACATAATTTCGTCAATGTACAGCGTGTATTTATTTATACCGCGACTCGGTGGTGGCACATCGGTTNACGAAATGTAAAATCCGACCGTTTTCGACGTCATAAAGAATACATGCATCAATGAAAACCGAGCTGCTGTAACGTTACATAATGCACGTGGCAGTTAAAACTAAATTTTTTTAAAGATTTGTTTCTCTCTCTCTCTCTCTCTCTCTCTCTCTCTCTCTCTCTCTCTCTCTCTCTCTCTTTCGTTTGTAATACATGATGTAACAATGCCATTTACATAATTTCGTCAATGTACAGCGTGTATTTATTTATACCGCGACTCGGTGGTGGCACATCGGTTTTACTTTTGTCCGCTATGTTTTATTTAAACTAACTTTCGCTCGTGAAAAAAACAAAATCAGAAAACCGATGGACGTATATATATAAATTTTGTTTTGAAAAACTATCGCGGCGCGCGTTTTCTTGCCCTTTTAATTCTTTTATCGCGCGATCTTTCAGGTGAATCTAACTAACCATATATACTATATATATATATATATCGTACCCGTTTTTAAAACGTTGCATTTTTTAACGAAAAAACATCACGAGCGTTGCGGCTTTGAACAGTCGCTGACATTGAACGGTCGCTCGAGTTTATTTAACTGACGCGGAGCGATATTTTATTCATAAACAACATTCATTCACACGATCAATTGATTCTTTTATATTTTATTCGACGAGAAAATGACGTTTTTTTGATGGACTTTTTTTTTTTTTTACAGGTTTCTAACCACCAGTCACAGAACGTGAGGTTTATTTTTACATCAGGCACGGCAAAGGCTAAGTCGCTTGCGTATTCACGAGAGACTCGAAGGAAGAAATTGAAATGTGTGGTTCGAGTATATAAAGAAAAGAAGAGCGAAACACGTATGTGTATATGTGTGTGTGTGTGTATGTGTGCGCAAAACTGATAAGTATATACGAGCGAGCATGCCATATAAATTGTAGATAATCACTTGAAAATATATAATGTAACGAGAAATGTTTAAGGAAAATATAAAAAATATGTTGAAAAGCGCACGTTATATATAAAACTATTATACACACGCTCTCTCGATGCGACAGAGTCAATTGGCGGGGCTTAACAACTTCCAAAGATGTCGATGTCATGCGTCAGTGCCACAGCGACGAGATCGCATCAGTTTGAAAAAAACAACTACGCGTCGTGTGATAAAACATGAACAATTTTATGGCTGATATTAGAAAAAAATGATAAAGTTTGAATTGCATTAATAAAATATTTGATAATTTGTTATTATACAGCGTGTACTATTTACAACATATGAATTTGTATATACATATATATGTATATATATATATATATATATGTATACAAGCAGAGCTTCTCTCTGACAGTTCAATTCAAATTGAACGCACGAACTAAACATTTGTTTCTTTTTGCATGCAACTTGCAATTTTTTTCTTTTTTTTTTTTTTTTTTTTTTGACGTGCAGGATGTCGTCAACCGACTACTTCCTTTCAGTTGATACGTAGGTACTACGTGATTGGCATAACGTAAAGAGGTGTTTGAACACAATAGTAAGTATTGATGATATTTCTGATTAAGAAACACAATTATGACCGTATATCACGTTTCGACACTCGCATAAAGTTGCAAATACGCTGCGTCATGCAATCGCATGTGAAAATAACTCGCGCAAATCGCGCAAAGATTTACCTCCATTTCTCCGTCCGTTCTAATTTCGCTCGGCGTATAAAAAAGTTAACGCTTTTTGAAAAATAATTTTTTTCGATTTTTTTTTTTTTTTTTGGTTCGAATTACGATAATCCGCGTACGCGAGAGAACAAGATGTTTTGAGGGTTCTGCCTGCGTGATCTCAATGATGACGCGGATTCAACGATTGAATTTTTTGTGGAAATCGAATTTGTTTTTCCACGAAAATCCTGCTTCTAAGGAAAGATCCGAATCCTGTCACTAAAATCAGAGAACAGAGAGTTTAAACCCGGGAAATATACGAGAGAGAGAAGATCCAACGGGAATCGAAATTCGAATCGAACGATTTTCGGCGTAAATCCCGAAGGCTGCGTCTACACACACACACACACACACACACACACACACACACACACGTGTGCGGGGCAGATATAAATGGTTTGTATCTAATGAAAATCCAGAGCGCGCACCAAAAACACACACAGAACGAGACTATGCTGCGTGCGCGCGTTTTACGCGGCGAGCGAGAGAGAAGGAAAATCGATAAACCGATTTAATTGGCGGTAGGCAGATAGAACCGGGAGCGGGGTCGAACGCGAGTTTTCGCGAAAAGGATCGGAGTGCGAACATGGAAATAAAGCGCGTTCGTTGCGCACTCGCGGCGAACATCATCCGCTCGTCGCGCAACGCTCGCTCGCTCGCGCACGCACGCACGGCTGTTGATTATCGTCGATTAGAGAGAATCGTCGACTCTTCAATGTCGGTCTCCTCTGAAAGTTAAATACGCACGTTGTATATAGAATCCACGGAGCCTGGTCTGTGAACGCGCGTTTCGTGTTTTATATATTATATACATAAAAAAAAAAAAAAAAAAAAAAAAACCGTGCACGTCGCGCGAGTTTGCGCGCGGACGGCACTTTCGCTTAAGCCGTGCTAAAGCCGGTGACGTTTAATGCACAAGTGCGCAACGTCGAATAATGGTAAAGTGGCACGAGAATTTTTGCCGCGCGAGGAAAAAAAAAACAAAAACACCACCGATCTCCGCCCGTTAATGAAACGCGTGTCGACTTCTGAGCGATACGAAGAGGGGGATCGCGAGAGAGCGCGTTTTACAACGGACATCGAAAAAGAAAAAAAAAACGGAATTTTATTTATTTCGAACTTTCTCTCATAAAGCGAGACAGAAAGTCCGTGAAAATTGTGGAAAGATTTTCTCCGGATCGTCGCGCAAAATCGTACCTATTATCGGACGAATATTTACCGCGATAGAATTTTCGTCATCGAAAATAGATTTCGAGTGCAAAAGAATTTTTCAGTTATCGAAGATTTATACTCCATTCCTATTTCGTATTGTGTGATTAAAATTAACGATTGAAATCTATCGACTACCTTTACGAGAAAATTCGCACAAAGCTAACGAGACATTTACGTCAAATCGGGGCTAGTTGCGTTGCGTGCTTTTATTTACGTGCTTTTTTCCGATTTTTATCGATTTTTTCTTTTTCTTTTTCAAAAGAAGAAGACGAAAGAAATAATCGATTCCAAAAAAGTACACAACAGAGCGACCACCGAGATATGCCAGTTTAAGGAGCAATGCGAGAGATCTTTTATTCGACCGTTCCGTATATTACAGACCTGATGTAACGTCGAGGCGCGTTCTCTGTGTAGTTTTTCTAACAAAGCCCGTCATTTATAAAAGTTCTCTGTCATCGAGCGAACGATCTTATCGTGGATTATACGCGTATTATACGTTAAGTTCAAGTGTTAAAAACCAGCAGGCACCCAGGCGAGCAAAGTGTTAAACAATATATATATATATATATGTCTATAACAATTTTGTTATTAGTATTTCTTACGTAGAAGATTAAAAAAAAACCATGACTAGATTTATCACTGTGATTAATGTAGAAAAACTTTTTAATATCTGTTCGAGAAAAATGTGGCGTAACATCTATCATGCGATTATTTAAAAGTCAGTAACAAATCTTACAAAGCCTCACATAGGCATACGTGTGTCTTAATTGCATAATAATTATAAAATATAATTATATGTAGTAAAATTATGAGATATATATATTTCGAACAGAAAAAAACATTGTGTGTGCATGTTTCTTCTCCGATAAAATTCCAGCAAAATTATCAAACTGAAAGTAATCCAGGCAACGTAAGATAAACGTTCCAATGACCGGGCAAGCACCACTGGTCGGAGACATCTTGTTAAAGAAACAATTAGGACGAAGTACACATGTAAAGTGAAGAAACTAATATTTAAAAACATAAATCTTAAAACATTTGAAATATAAAAAATTATCTCTAGTTTGATATATTTAATCATTATTTCTTCAATGTGTACGAACGTGTCCGCGACCGTTGGATCCGGTTGTTGGGACATTTACCTTAAACAACGTTTGAATAAAAAAAACAAAATCAACAAATTGGAAAGGCATTCTTCTGTTACAAAGTGCTTCTATTACAACAATAACATGATAAAAATCATCCCCGTAAACCAAAAAACAAACAAAAAAAAAAAGAACTTAACCGACAGTTTGCAAAATATGACATTTGTGTCATATTCAGTGTATCGCCTGAGTTCCTATATACGTTTTTCCAAATCGTCAAAATCGAAACACATACGCACGGTGCGCGGATATTTTGCAACGCAGCCTAGAGTCGCGCAGCTTCGTTATATACCCATTGTGATTGTGATATCGCGCCGGACACTGGCGATGTGAGTGTTCCTTGCTGCCGGCGGCGTATTGTTGGGGCTGCTGATGCTGTCCGTGCGGATGCCATCCGTTGCGGGGATGCGACGGCGCCGGGGCGCGCGCGTGCGGCCCCGACGGTGCGCCATTCGCCACCACGGTTCTGTAACGTCCCTGCATGCTAGCCAGGCAACGATGCTGATGACTCCCGGGACCATTCATTCTTCTTCACACCCCCTCCCGTCTATATTTTCTCCTTTATTTATCTGTCTTCCTCTTTCCTTTCTCTATCTTTATCTCTCTCGCCTCTACTCCTCGTCGTCGTCGTCCGTCGTCGTTGTTCTGATAATCGCACTTGACGAGAAGGTTAAATTCCTCAGTCGGTATCGCTGATGTCGCGCGAGCAACGCCAACCAGCTGTCCTCGGCTGCGCGTTCTCTCGCCTCTGAGACGTCACGCCGATGATCGGCCGAAAGGTACCTGGCGAGGTATTTAAACGACGTTACCTAGCCGGGACACAGACGCTTAGAGTGGATGCGACAGTTCTCTTTCTCTCTCTCTCTCTCTCTGCCTCTCTCTCTCCCTCTCTTTTGTCTTCTTTCTTTTCCCTCTTTGTCTAACCCATCCCCGACACTTGATGTTTCGAAACACGAGACGCGTCGGAGGAACGAATCCGAGCTTTGGCCGCGCCACAAAGCGAGCGAGATATAAACCGAATATCGATACTTGACCTACGATATTTCGAGAGTTCACCATGGTAACTCATTTGATTATGTATCGTGCCAATTTTTTGTGTTTTGGAGAAGAGCTATTAAATTTTGTGCGCGCGCAAAGTACGCAAATTAATTTTCGCGAGAAAATAATCGATAATATCCTTACTATCCTTATTTCTGGTATTGAACGAGAGGGTCAAAAGTTTTATGTTTTCTTTTTCGCAAATATTTTACGATAACGTCACAAAAAATGTTAATAATAAATGAAACGGAAAATATCTAAAAGTCGTATATAAAGCGCCGTGAAAAAAAAAAAAAAGAAAACATGCCTCGTGCGCTACGAACTTATTCGAAGTCTATTAGGAGAGACATGTTTGGTGATAAAAAAAAAGAGACTTAAAATACAAATGGATGTCGACTATGCAATCAATTGATTTTCTTGGCAACTAGATCGGACGCGTTCCTCGACGGTTCTCTATCGCGATGCAAATACGCCCGCAATTCTCGAATCACTTTTTCATTGCATTGAACATCCTAATCACCTTCGCGCAATCTTCAATTTTCCCTCGCTCGTTTTTCGTTATGCAGCGTTAGTAAACCCAGTGTTGTTAAAACATGTACATCTTTCATGCGCGCGATCATGCGCGTCGTTTCTAATAATTATGTATCTACGGTCGTATTCAAATTGTAAAACTCAAGTTTATTTTAAAAATTTGAAGAAAAACCTTGTTATTATCAAACCTTGTTAATATCAATTATATTATATAAAATACACATAAAAATATAAAATGTATTACATAAATGTATGTGTATTTTATATAAATATAAAAAATATATATGTAAAATTTATAATATTTATAATACTTATAATATATGTGAAATATGTATTATATAAATGTTTAGCATGTACGTATTATATATTTGATTTTTTTAAGAAATAAAAATCGAAAAAAACTACCGCTATCATAATATATCAAAGAGTAACGATATATAAAATTTTTTAATTATTCAAAGAGCTTTTAGTAATTTATAGCAAATTGTTAAATACGACAATTTTTGGAAAACTCATATTTTTATGTTATAATTTTATTCATTTTTATTTTTATATATTAAACATCTTATTTTTTGCTCGCTATCAGACCTTTATTATTACTTTTTACTTTTGTTACATACAACTACGAGCGTTTCTTTGTTTTATCGTTTTCTTTGGAAAACTCATTTTCTCTAATAAGTGTTTTATTTAACAACAACAAAAAATTGAACTCTACCTCGATATTCATGTTTTTACCAACACTAGGTTCGTTATAAAGCAGTTTTGAAAAGGAGCAACTATGCAAATCGTATTCAAGAAATAAAATAACGTTGGCGAAGTCACATAATGCGATATTATTTATGTTGCTAATTTGCGGAAATATGTTTCTTCGTTACTTGTGAATTTTTTTCTCCGATCAATAACTACTTCGAAAACGAAACAAAGACATGTCTGTCTAACAAGCGAGTAAAGTAGCAACATCAGTGCTTTGTGCATCGCGCGACTCAAAAAAAAGGGAACCCGAAAATACATGAAACTTAAACAGCATGTAAGACACTTTTGGCAAACGGCAATCTTTTTTCGCGAAATACACTTTTCATCCAATGAGAAAATGTTTTGAATGAAACACACCTCGAAGAGAATTGCAAACGTCTCAAGTTCGTGAGGGCTCTCCACGTATTTTATTTATCATTTCAATGACTGTGCTCTGTGCAAACGTGTAGTAAAATTCAGAATTACTTTTTTTATGTTTATTCCAGTACACATTTATTTACTTGTTTTATTTAACATCGAAATAAAATAAGTTGAATAATTTTATGAAAAATATATCGTCGCGTTTTAAAAAATATTGATGAAGAGATGAAACTAGAACGCAATTTTTTATTCAACACCGCGTGTGTAGAGAGAAAAGAAATCAATGAGAAGAGAATTAATGCGCAATAAAACGTAAACTTGCTCGCTTGTGCCGGAAATTTTTTACGTTGAAACTCTTACATGAGAATCCAAAACTTCATGTTTCTCAAAAGTTCCCTTTTAGAAAATATGTGATGATAAGTGTAGAAAAAAATGTTAACAAAGTGTCTCTAGAGGTGGAAACAAAGGTCTGAACACAAGCGCTCCTTTTCAACAGCTCGCTGACACGCAAAGCACACAGGCACATTTCGAACATTTAGTTCTAAAGCAGAAGCGCAAGGATCGTACACACACGTAACAAAAAAAAATTAAAAATGCTGCTCCGATAGATTCTTATAATGAATATCTGCGTAATAAAAAATCTAGCAATTAGTCTCCGCAACAAGAGAGAGAGAGAGAGAGAGATACTCGAAAATAATGCACAGATGGTCACGGAGACATGTGTGTGTACAGGGATTGAAAACCGGGAAGGGGAGAAATATAAATTCGCGTGGGAAGTGAGAGTTTTTCGCTACTTGTAAGACGCGCGAGCGACGTTTACCGCACCACGCGGGTGACGTAAAAGCGCTAACTATACGTAAGAATAATTTACACACGCCAGGGATTCCCACTGTCACCTCGTTTTGCGAACCCCTTCCCACCAAGACACGTGTCCCAAGGTGCAAACGAGAAAAAGAGGATAAAGAACAAAAAAAAACAAAACAAACAAATTACTTTTGTATTAAAAATGTTAAATTAACGTGTTGTATTATGTAACATATCTCTGGATCATCGCCCCACCCATTTGGAATCCCCTCCGAAGAAGAATCTACGCAAAAGGAACGGGGAAAAAATGGTTTGACACACAAGTGAAAAAGCACACATTGGATACACTTAATTTCAATGCGGTGTGAGTAATGTTAAGGGTGAGCGATGTTAAACACACAAGTGTATCGGAGTGAGGAAGGGAGATAGGAAAAATGACTCTCTTGACCGGATACGCTCGATTCACGAACGCGTGAATAATTGAATACCGTAATTTCCGCGGGAGAGAGCGCGCGAACCACTTTGACAATGTGGAAACGTAATGCGGAAAGTGACGTATTTACGTTTGATAATTTTAACGTCCCGTAATTGGCAACAAAATTTACGTAACCTATTCTCCCAACCGCGCGTTTTACATATTGCATATTACACACACACCGTGTGTTCGCGCTTGAAAAATCGTGTCGTGTTAATTCTCGCTGTTTTGTTTCGATTGACTCGCACGCGTGAATTCTTCTCGCACGTGTTTTTCTATTAAAAAAAAAAAAAACGTGAAATTCCAATAACAAAACGCAAATTAATTTTTCAATCGATTCCGCGCCAGAAAAATCACACACACACACACACACACCGCGCGTCACTCCGCGCGGTTCAAGTTTGAATAAATCACGAACCGTCGATAAACATAACTGCAAATGACCCATTTGATCTTTTTTGGCGAGACCTTTTATTGCGGTATTGAAAACAATTTGCTACGTGGTTATTGTGTCGCGCGATAATCAAATATGTCGCGATCTTTCATAATCTTTTGCAACGTGAAAAAACCGTGACAAATTTGCACGAAAACTCATTAAAAATCACTATCAAATAATCGAAATGTTCGAGAAGCTTCGAAATAACCGAAAAAAAAAAACGTCAAATAAAGCAAAGATTATTAAATACGCTCGCAACAATTGCGGATAAAACGCGAGTTAAGACGAGCCGGGTGTGGTAGGCGATTAACGTCTCGTTTAGCCAAACGGTTTGCTAAACTACGAAGCGAAATGACTGTTTTCGAGTCATTAGCTTTGCTACCATCGTAAATAATCGTTGTTGAAACTTTAGTCTCTTCGAGAATGTTGCGTCAAGCAATAAAACGAAAATTACTGTCTACACTTCAAGGAAAGAAGAAGTCTAAAGGAAGATACTTCTGCGCGTCCGCAAGACTTCTGTCTACTTGCTGTTTGTTACAAAGACGCGTTCCTTTTTTTACGCGTATTTTCTAGCGCCACATTAAATTCTTCATATATTACGCATGTGTGTCGCGTGTGCATTTTCATTTACAGCGCGCGCACATGTACACACAAATACGCATACACGCAAATCGATGTAATTTCACTGATTTTAATCGGGGGTGGATAACAGTAATTTAATAATATACAGTAATGATATAAATTTCCATGATAATTGTTTCAAACGTGACAATTAATATTTTACCTCGCGCGCGCACACAAGATGAGAAATAAAATTGTGTATATAGCGAAAGCTATTTTGTCAAACGCAATTGAAATTTAACAAAGGAAGTCTTAAATGAGCAAACAAATCAGCTAAAATCTAACAATGAATAGAATTTTATCAATATAATATTTTTATAAGCTATTTTTTTTTATTTTTTTTTTTATTTTTTTTCAAATGTTCGTATCTCGAACTCTCATTAGCGAAAAATTGATTCCTGCATTATGTTCGAAGTGTCGATATTTTTAATTCGACATAACGGTAGTGAGGCGTCATGTATATATACCTTTCAATTTGGCGAGAACAATGCCATCCGGCTGGATAGATAGTTAAAACTCTGTGTGTGTGTGTGTGTGTGTGTGTGTGTGTGTGTGTGTGTGTGCTTGTGTAGTTGCATCGTTCTGTTTGCATTACTGGACGATGCGATGGTGAAGAACGTTCTCTCAGGATTCTCTCGCGGCTCGCCGATCACTTTTTGGACCTTTTTGGGTCTGAAGAACCAACCATGGCATCGGCATGCCAAGCCGCCCTGTGGATCTCGACACGAGTCCGAAGAACCGATTAAGTGAACCGGAATATCCACAGGCCCCGTTGCTTTGGGTCTTCTCCCTTTCCCTCTTTCTCTCTCTCTCTCTCTCTCTCTCTTTCTCTCTTTCTCTCTCCGTTTTCGTGCGGACCCCGTTTGCGTGTACAAGGAAAAAATATTTGTGGAGCCCTGGACGATAACCGTAAGCTCGCCGTATTATTTTTAGGCAAGCCTTTCCGAGCTCGGTTTTGTTGCTCAATGTTATCGACATGACAAACAATAAGTAAAAAAAAAAAAAACAAACCTGTCTAAAGAGATATGCTTCTTTTAAAAATTTGTTTACTCTTGTAAGAGCTTTTAAATATTCTACGCTATATGAACGAGGATTTTCGAAACAAACGATTAAGTCAAGAACTTTCCTTTTTTTTTCTTTTTTTTTTTTTTACAAAAATTGAAGGATTTTTTTTTCTGCTAAACTCGTATTCTTATTATTTTTCTTCACACTCTTCTGCAGTCGTATCTAAAAATGAACTTCTCGTTAAAGATACAAAATGCAGAGAGGAAATGTAATTAAAAAAATTAATTATTAATGTAATTAACTTGATGATTAATTAATGATTAATCTAATACAAAGCTGTTAATTAATTGCTGGTAGCAATTTCATTCTGCTTTACGTCACAAGAAAATTATGAAGCGTACATATAGTTCTATGAAAAATACAGCGCAAGGAAAATAATTTTCTTAGATCGAAGAGAACGATAAAATCAGAAACGAAAAACCAATAACATACACATGTACTGAGAAAGAGAGAAATTCACACTGAGAATAAACTAATATAAAATATCTTTTAGAAAGCACATTCACTCACGCGTTTCGAGATGCGAAATCTGTCACGCAAATTCAGTTCTTATCGACTGGCAAATATTCGCTATCCATAATAATCCCGTCATTGGCAAACAAAAACTTTGCGGTAAAAAAAAGTGCTATCGCACGCGGAGATGCTTTCCATTTGTGCGAACGCGCGAAATTTGCGTCCAGAATGCGCGCTTGCTGTATATTAATCTTGATATAATATCTCGAGCTTACATACGCACAAATTGCAGAATGTCGCATAATCTGTAGAAATATATTAATAAAAATTGTAATTAATTAATTAATATTAATATATTAATGTATTAATAAATTAAATTTTTGAATAACGCGTATTACTCTCTATTTAATTATTTTTATATAATTTCTATCTGGAAAAACATATTGATGTGTTACAAAATAAATAAAAAAAAATCGATTCTTTTCAGAATCGACCATTTTTCCAATATATTCAGAAAATTGATTGTGTATGTTAATAAGAGACGAGATGGTAGTAAGATTAATTTAATCAATAATGTATACAGACGTCTTTCGAGATTTAGTCCTCATCAATGCAATTCAATGGTAATAAATTTTTAACTACAAATAACGACAATAATGTGTTCAGACAGTCATAGCGTGTAGATCGCACGAAGATACAAAATTCTCAATTTCGAATTTCGTCAGAAAAACATTCGCTCTCGTATCCATCGCAAAGATGCGTTGCTTGCGGTTCAATAGAGTCTCGCGGAAATTTTTCGACTTCATTATCGAGAAACCAGATATTGTTTTTAGCACAGAGCGCGAAGTACGACAGTCAAGAAAAATAACGCTTTATAAGGTCACACACATCGTCTTGTTTTATCGTAACGCGACAACTTCAAGATAGCTTGTGTGCGTCAAAGCAGATTATTATCGTCGCAATTTCGTCTATTTACGGATTTTTTTTTCAGTTGTCAAAAGAAGTTGCAAAATCGATATTTTTAACCGCTAACACAGTTTCGTCGCGTCGTAAAAATACATAACAAACAAAAAAAAAAAGCCATCGCGACACTCGTGATGAAATCAACACGTGTCGACACGGTCTACAACAACTTGTTCGGTTTTGCAGAAGAGGGGAGGGGAGAGAGAGGACGCTCTCTTTGTGTATATACTATCATTTGTAGGTACTACTTGCGCATCGAATATCCTCGACTCCGACTCCTTTTATCGCGTTCGTGAAATTTTGAAGCGACGCATCGATCGAGGATGCATTTTTTTTTTTCCAATAAATAAACAGTCTGGCCATTGGTACGCATCCGGTCATTACAACATTTGCCTTACTCGCAAGTGTAGTTTTTAATACCGAGCACTTTTCTATCGGTATGAACATTACTGTCTCGACGCGCGTCACCCAATTCGGTCTATATACGTGGGTCAGACGAGAGGGAGAGAGAGAGAGGGAGAGAGAGAGAAAAAGCCGAGAACGGGGTTCGAGCCTCCTGGTGATATGGTGCGCGAGCGGAGAGAAACCCGTTTACCTTTAAACTCCTCTTGCGGTGGCAACGACGGAGACGAAGACGGCAGTGGCGCGGCGGCGATTCTCTCTCTCTCTCTCGCTCTCTCTTGCTTTGGGACGGAGAGAGAGAAAGAGAGAAAGAGAAGCGACAAAAGCAAAAACCGAACCGACGCGAAGCCAAAGAGAGTCTCGCCTGGATGTAGGCGCGTGTGTGCGCGCTTCGAATCATCGTCGGGCTTTCCGCAACGACAAAACCGCGTATCGAATTTTGTCATAAAGAGCAAAGAGCGTTTATATGTACGCGCCTGATTTAGCGCACGTCCCGAACTTTGTGTCTCGGATACACGCCCGCGAAACACGACCGTTACCGTAAAATCTGGATGTGCAAAATGTCACTATAAAAGCGCATTTCGAAAAAACGACGACTCCTTGCGCTTTGCGCAAATACAACACGATAATACGTATTGTATTATATAAGTAAGTGTATTTTTTTTCTTTTTTTCTAGAGAAGAGATCGAAATTGTATATTTGTATCGCGCGTGCGCAATTCTCCTAATAATTCTTCGCTATTTATTCCACTTCGGTCTTTCTGTTGCGCTCGCGTATTATTCTCATATCTCTATTCCGTCTCCGCGATCTCAGGTAGCGATGTGTGAACGTGCGCGCGCGCACGGACTATTTCGGCACGAATTTGAATGCGCGACCGTGTAACATTCTATCGGCTTGAAATCCATCGACTCCTTCGAAATAGCGCGGCGACGGCGGCAGCGGCGGCGGCGGCGGCGGCGACAGCGAGCACACACACACGTTCTCGAGCAGCTGCGCTGTTTTCGATTTCCCGACGCACAGCTGGCATCGCCATCGCCACCTCGTCTCGGCTCGAGCCGATCTCACGCGACTTTCGTCGTCCACTCGAGTCGCGCGCGGCCCTTGAGAAGAACAAAGGTCGTTGGTCTCCCGGGCCCCCAGAGAGCTCGACCCGGGGCCGGAAGTCAGGACCCCGGGCTTTAATCGGGAGTTCTCCTTCAAGAGCGTTTCGGCTTCCTCCGAATCCTCCAGGAATCGCCAGGCCGAGAGGGCTCGAAGGAGCTTACTCTCTATCGATCCAAAGCGCTTCGTATCACGAAACTGGCTGGCACCTCAGAGAGTTCGAGAGGAAGAGAGACAGAAGATGGAAGGAGATAGAGAGAGAAAGAGAGAGAGAGAGAGTGAGAGAGAGAGAGAGAGAGAGAGAGAGAGAGAGAGAAAGAGAGACCCACTTTACCAGAGATAGTGATCCGACTACTGATTTTCCGCGTTGCTCTCAGTCTTGTTTTTGTCTTTTTTGTTTGTTTTTTTTTGAATGCGTTGAACTTTCGTCTCTAATTAAAATCAGCAATACACAGTTATATATTTTCTATACAGATATATCTCTAAACGAATCGTTCTCGCGGTTACCTACATACGACTTAATAACGAGTTATAAAAATGTAATGCGTGTACACAGTGCACTTATCAGAAATAAAGATATATCAATACACACGCGGCTTCCGCGTGACGTATCCTCAGGAAGCAATAAAGAGATAGAAGGGGGGCGATAAAATATTTAAGATTCGCGTTCGACGAGAATAATCCTCGAGGGATACTCTTTCCTCACACCGGGAACAGTGAATGTAATAACGGGTTTCTCCAACATTTTTACCCCGTGTGTAACGTACGTAACAAGTATAACAACAAAAAATATTTAACGTTTTTCTTCTCTTTCGCGCAATGGTTTTCTTTTATAAATTCACGAGACAAGGTAAAGGGAGTTGTTGTTTCTATTACGCCACTTTTCATATTTATTATTTCTTTCTGGATATAATCTTTCCGCGCGGAGCATTTGTTCTCACTCTGTTTACGTTAATATATTTAAAAAAAAAAAACAAAAACAAAAACAAAGAGCAGGGAGCATTAAATATCACAAAACGTGCCGATGAGTTGTGCCGCGGAGAGTATATATCCGCTTGATATGCGAAAGAGCCATCGCGCCGCTTACCGCATTGCGAAACTTAAATCACAATTCGTAGCAAGTTATTTCACCCACCACACCGGTAGATTATTATTTTACGCGCACGTACGTGTGGCATTAATGACGTTACGTCTTTCTAACGAATAAACTCGCGCTTGAAAAGTGTGTGTGTTCAAACCTTTTGTTTTTCAAATATTTTTCTCTGTAACAATTTATCGAAGCCAATTTTGAGAAAACAAAATGTAACGTTTGTTCCATTTGACAACGAGCGTGAACAATGAAACGCACATTGTAAATATTTCAGAGTCGAAAAAACTAAAACCTTTAAAAAGAAATTTAATATTGACGTTGTATATTGAGAAAATTGAAAAGCCGAGAACAAAATCCGAAACAGCCTTTAAATAGATAAATCGGCGCAACAATAGCGCGCGATCACCGCCTCGCGGTCGCGTGTGTGTGTTTGCACACGTATACGTTATACCTCTATTTAATTAACAAATATATATATATATGTATATATATGTATATTATATAACTATGCAAATACAGGTGCGTATATACAATGACTGTACTAATAATACAGACATGTATTATGAATATGTTTAATTAACAAAATAGCGGATATATCGGCGGCGATCGCGCGGCGACCGAGCGGTGACATTCCGATCGGCGGGGCAACGCGCGCAACTACGGAGAGAACGCGGTGCTCCCGCATTCACGTTAAACTGGACCTCTGCACAAAATAAACTCGAACCAGTTTCACGTAAGAACAGGGAAACCGTTTCGATTATCAAGCGAATGCGCGTTTGCATCGAAGCGAGCGAGCGAGCAAGCGAACGCTGCTGAAGCAACCGCGTCACTTTGAGCGAGCTCGCACTCTCGCCCAGTTTTCGCACTCTCGAGAAAAGGTTGCAGCCTCTTAGTCATGACTGCTGACTAAGAAATTCGCTCTCCTATACAAATGATTTTATACTTGACGAAAACGAATCGTCGCGAAAATACGCTCGCTGTCATTTTGTCGCGCGCATTACATATCTAATTGCAAACGCCGAGAACTCGATGCGTCACCCGAACTTATACACGTGCTGTTTATACTCGTAATAAACGTTTCGTGAACAGACCTCAAAAATAACGACTAGTCGAACAGACTGGGATCTGTGAGACTCGCGCGACTTTAATATCGAATATTTCCACGAAGAATCAATTTTTATTGTTTTTTCTCAATCGAAAGTTTGGACAAAAAAACGAATGTAAAAAATATATCTAATAGTTTCAAAGATATAAAAAAAAAACTAAGTTTTACTAGAAACGTCAGGTGTAATTTTTGAGTGGGTCTAGGAGACCCATGTATGTCCGCGAAAAGTTAATTCTACAGAGATCTCTTTTTTGTCTAGCATCTTTCGAAACTATCTTCAAAACTCATTGAATTATGTAAAATTATTTTTTGAATTATGTAAAATTATTTTTTGAACAAACAACAGAACATGTTGATAGACTTGAAAGAAGAAGATGCCGGTATTTGTGAAAAAGATCTTTAATATTCGAAATAAAGTGCGTCAGATCAATTATTCGCTTTTACGATGCCAACAAAAAAACGGTTCGGGAGATTAAAGTTTATTATAAAAAGTGTGTTATAAAAAATCGTGAATATTTATCACTATTTAAAATAACTTCATAAATGTTGCATTATTCAGATAACTTTTTTTGATGAGAACAAAAAAATGTTATTTCTTCCGAGAAACAACGAGATATAATACAGTAACAAATTTAACATTATCGAATACGACATCTCTCTCTTCTTGTTTCTCTCATTCGACACAAAAAAAAAAATCAAGTTTTTCGACATTTATATCGACAACGCGACAAACAGGTAAGGGGGCTGTCTACCGTAATACGAACTCAGGTAGCAGACGCAGAGAAAATGAACCAATTGAGCGATTGACCGAATCTTGGCAGAAAACCGATTTTCCGCGTTTCACACAATCTTCGTTTTGCGATCTTTAACTTTGTATGAATCGGAGACTTGAGACATTTCGATTTATCTGTCGTTGATTCACGACGATCACGTGAATTTACGAAAATACAAAGTTGCGCGAACATCGAGATTAAAAAAAAAAGAAAAAAACAGTAATAGTAGTTTCGTCTTCCGAACATATGATTAGGGTAACTCTACGAGAGAAGAAGACTCTCGAATGCCGCTGGGAAACGACAGATGGATAACTAGCTTTTCGGAGTTAGAACGAATCTCGGAGGACCGTGACGCACACGTGTACATCCAACATCTTTAACTTTATCTCCCGGCTGTGCTGCGCGACTTACACACGTTCGCGATGTGTTTACGGGGTCGATCGAGTAATATGTGACGCCCCTGCAATGCGACTGATCACAAATTTTCAACAAAGAAAATCGCGCGAAGTAAACCGCATCTTCGGTCGAAAATTGCAAAAGTTGTTGACAACAAATTGTAATTTAGTCGTCGAGAATCGAGCGTCACAAAAGAGAGAGATTACGAGCTCGGTAAGAAAAAAAAAAAACTTAAATTTTGCCAAGAGAGTAGACGCAATTATAAATAATAAAGTTAAAATTAAAAAGTTTGTTTAAAGCAAGTTTTTTTTTTTTAAGCAAATGAAGTGAATAAGTTTATTTTCTCGTTGACTTTTTTTGATGTGTATTGTTGAAATATCGCGCGACGAGAAATGCGCACGAGAACGCGACGTCGTTTAATCCTGCGAAAAATTTCGCAACAATCGAGAACCATATCGACGGTGTCCTGTTATTTTCCAAATAAAACGCGCCAAACGATGAGACAAAATCTACTTCACTCGGCTTGTCAGCCGTCGTGCTTCAGATACTTCAGGAACTTGGAGAGCAAGCATCTTCGCAGCTGTACCTGTGTACCTACCCACAATGGCGGCTGACAGGGGAAGATAGTTAGATATTGTAGGCTGCGAGAAAGAGAAGGGGAGAGAAAAAAAGAAAGAAGGAGAGGCGGAGAACGAGAAAGAGATCAAAAGAAAGAGACAGAAAGATGGTCACCCTATGGGGTGGGTGTCCCTCGTGTTTCTACGCGAAAAAATACAATTGTCCACATCCGTCCTGAGAGGCGTTTCCATGAAAAGTTTCGCAAATCCGAAGAATCCGCCTTTCTACATGAGGAGAACGTTGTGTTCCCCCACATGATATACTGAATGAGAAAGCGCGGAAAAATATATATATATATATGTGAAACTCGCAGAATTAATACACAAATCATTCGATCGATTTTACGACAGAGTTAATATAAAAAAAAAAAAAAAAAAAACTATAATTGCTAATTACAATTAGTTTTTTTTTTAAATAAAAACTAATTATAATTGCTTTGCGTGCGTCAACCGCGGTTGACTCTAATGCTTATTTATTACGCGTATTAAATATTTTCGAACTATAGTTATCGCAATATCATTTAACGCGTACGTTTAATGTGTGTTTAAAGAATTATTTTCTAAGTAGAATATCTAGTTTGATATTTTATTTAATTGATGTTTATCTCACGTTACACACACGTTGAGAAAAGAAGCAGCCGGAAAACTTGTGCGCGCTGTTTGTCACGTTGTTGTTCTCGCGATAGCGACAAATGCGATATTCCGATTCAATATATACCGATGCAACTTTCTCGATTTTCATAACGCGCGCACAGATCGGTTCGCGAGAGCTTTCCCGGTTTTGCCTCAACATCACGGTTTCCGCGGCTGGCCGACGGGTTCGTTCGTGAGAGCGAAAGTGCTTCAACAACAACAATTGCGTCGTGCATTCCATGATTGTGCGCGAGACTTGCTATATAAGCAATGGCTATGGTAAATCGCGTTGCTCATCCGCAACCAGAGAGACGGAACCGCCAAACAACGCTTTCTCGAAGCGATTAGCGCACGATCGTGTATAAAACGATCGTGTATATAAAATCAAATGTTGAGATCACAACAATAATAAGAAAACAAATCTCAATACGTATTTTCGATCTTCGAGAAACCAATCATGTTAAACTGCGCAATTTGCGCACACAACACATGTGACTTAACGACAAAGAGCAATATAAACTTCGCTAAAAGATTATCATCTGTTTATCACATGTTAATAAATTAAAATAATTTAAAATAATTTTGTGACATTGAAGAATGAAAATTTGTTAATTATTTAAATAATAAAAATTAATATTAATTCTAATCCTGCAAATCTTGGACATTGATGTACGAGCGATTCTTGAAAATTAAAAAATCTTATTAACTACTTAGTGGAAGAATTTCTAAAAAAAAAAAAAAAAAAAAAAAGCGTAAATCAAAACTAACGTGTTCTTCTTAAAATAGATTGTTGAATAAAGCCCGAGTTGAATGTTTATATAGAATTTGTGTGCAACGCGTTTTAACCGCTAAAACAATCGCGTCAGACATAAAATGTCCAGGAGATTTACAGGATACGTATCTAAACGACAAAAACGTTTTACTTAGGATAGGGTTAAGCAACATCCCGCAACGTACTAACTCGAGACCTCAAGACCTGAATTCTATTGAAACTAAGTCGCGAGCTTAAACACAAACCAACTTCTCGCGAAGACGATTCTTTCTCTGTCTTTTTCAAGGCTGCGTTGTTTCTCACAGAAAAACATTTCTTCGCAATCGCGTCGAGATTGATTCACACGAGTGTCGTATACTCCGTCATTATCAGCGCGGTATAAACACGTCACGGCAAATGCGATAAGTCGCGGTGCGCGACACAATGTCGAACGTCATGTCGCACGCGTGGAACAGTACAAAGATGAATTATCATTCCCGTTGGTGACGAAAGAGAGAGTGTGCACTCTCGTGTGTCATTAGTCGTCTTATTTACTCTTCATCAATTGGTGCGCGAGACGTCGGAAACGATCGCCGCCGTCTTTGTCACGCGCATTATACAGAGAGACGCGAAGATACAGAACGCACACGACACCACGTCAAATTCTCTTCCCTCTCTTTCTTCCCGCTGTGCGTGTTCACCCCCGCTTTTCGGAAGATACAAGTGATTATAAAGGTTCTCTATAAAGTGAAACCCGAAAAAAGAAAAAAATCCCGGGTTAAAGACCCGAATTCGAGCTCGAGTCATTGTGCGCTATGAAATTCCTACCCCAGGAGCTATTTTTGGGTCTAGTTCAGCCGGCGGCGCGTACATCGCAACCAAGGGCACACATTAATCGCCATTCCCTCCCGGGGCAATAGGACTCTCCCTGAAAGACCCGCAAATACCTGTCTTCTTCGACCACCACCTGCTCCCTTCGCCGCCAGACTTCTACGAACATATGCCACGTCTGGCGAACAATATTCTAGGTCTGCGCGTTCCAGGGATGAAGGCACAAATCGTCTTTCTGGGTAGTGAATGTCGTTGCCTAACGTTAAACGCATTCGAGTTTTTTTATGTCGTTTTATGTCGTTTTTTATGTGCACGAAGAGAACGTTAGAGATTTTTCAGCCGGCAATTATCGACGTCATCAGAGTTCACAGCCGTGTGTGTGTCTCGTTAGTTTTATTTTTTTTTTTTTTTTTTCTTTTTTACTTTAAAGAATCATTGATACGCGCGAGACGAGTTTCCAACGGATCGCGATGTTTACGAGAAGATGATGACGTATCGTTCCGTTTTCTCGCGTTCTAATGAAATGCTTAGCTATTCACGTTTCGCCGTATAAATATGCAATATCTCGGAATACCGCAAGCTAAGTTTTTATTCGAAGTATTAAAAAAAAAAAAAAATTCTCAGCAATTTCCGAAACTAGTTTTTTTCTTCCGCGTCCCCGAAAATCAAGTGCCGTGAGAAAAAAAACAAAAAAAGCGTGCACAATTGCGGATGCGATAATGTTGCTATACGATGTTGCGTTCGAGGAAAAGAACGAAAGAGAAAACGTTGTTTATCGCGACAATATCGTGTTTCTCTGGCCGGAAGGGCCACACCGTGAATCGACCATGTAAGTCTGACAAAGAAACGGAGAAAACCGGGAAACGCAAAGTACCCGTAGCGGTTAAAAAACAATATAACGCATACACATTGTATATATTCTGATGATATTTTCCGTCTCTTTGGAACTCTGTTTTTGCGAATCCATCTTTCAGGATCAGAAAAACAGTTTTTAGCCGAAGAAACAAGATGTTCATCCGCAAACTCTGAATCTTTGAGTCTTTTTTGTCTGGCGCTTTTCCAAACTCTCTTAAAAAAAAAAAATCGTCGTAAAAATCAATCGCAAACAAAAAATCATATAAAACTGTTTTCTCATTAGACAAAACAACATTCGTAGACAGTTGAGAGATTCCAGAATAGTTGCAAAGTTGTTTTGCCGTTTTAAAATCCGCACAAAAACCGCATTCGATCCAAAGGTTTACTTTTAGAGTAAGGTTTACTTTTAGAGTATCACAAAAAAAACAAAAGGAAAGGTTTTTCGAAACGGTCTTCATTAAGGTTAATACTACATGAGGATCGTTCTCAAAAGTAGGTTTCAATTAGAGCAATAAAAAAACAAAAAAAAAAAAATCCCCAGGAAGACGGGGGAATTTTACTTAAACGTCAATGTTGACTCTGACTGATGTTCGTGAAAACCACCTCTAGCGCGTAATAAGTCGGGAGTTAAATTTTCCGTAATTTTGCGACTCTGTATTTTTAAGCTACGTGCCGTGCGACATGTAACAGCCGCCTAGTTTGGGACACATTTACATTATCACGCTGACCGTACGTGATAATACAAATGTGAGCTGACGAATGTTTGTATGTGATCGACGTCAGACGGTGAGTCGATCACATACAAACCGAGTCACTTATTCTATTTATTTATCGTGTGTAGAATGAAGAATATATTAAAGCGTCCGAGAGGAGCGACGAAGAGCGAAGAGCTCTCGGTTTGAATATACATGTGCGTTCAATGTCGAAACCTCGAAGACAATCTTCCTCCTCTCTTCTACATTGCGGATCAAGCGAGCGTCGGTTTAACATTTACATAGTGTTTACACGTCTAGAGGAAACTTTTCTCATAGATCGTTTGCCTGTCGCGATATCGCGGCGCCAACCATATATACGTACGTGTGCGCGTGTGTGTCCTACCTTTATCCCCGAACAACCTAACCTAAATTCAATATCGCAAAACCCGGGGAGATCGGTTTTCAACACACAATTGAAGAAGTGACTGTTGCTTTGAAAGAAAAAAAAACCCCGTATTCGCATTAAAATGTAGCGCAACTTTCACACAATTAATTAAGAACGCACATGCGTTAACGTTCAACGTTTTCGTACGTTATTTATCGCAACGAATGTGTGTCGAGAGCAGCAAGTCGTAGCGCGTGAGAGGGGGGGAGGAAAAAAATTACGAAGAAGATGATGAGAGTTCCGAGAGTTATCCCGTGTTCGCCATGTCGCGACACGTAAATATTTCATTCGCGGCGGACAATGTAACAGCGTGTATATATACACTTTACACGGCATCGATTCAAGCAAAGCTTGTGCGATGCGTGAGAGTGTACGTACAGTTTTCTAAATGATGAGACTCTTGCATTTATGCGTTTAAAATACCATGTTCTTTTTTTTTTCCCGTAACTTGTCTCTCACTCCTGGTTTTATCTCTACCCCCATCCAAGTTGGTTCAAGAAACCATGTGTTTTACCTAAATACAATGAATTGTATGTAATCGCGCAGTCTACTTACAAGTTATAGTTACATAACAAACAAGACGCGCGATCAAAAAGAGGTTCGAGAGGTTGACCAAAATCAATCTCGCGCGACTGTAAAACGAATACATATGTATATATATATATATATATAAAAGTCCTTCGGATATCTTCTTGTTAAACAACAAGAAGATAACTGGCGATAACTGAAATGTATCGCCAGCAGAGCATAAACGTTGTACATAAGACATACATGTATTGGACATGACTTATAGAGTGACACATGCAAAATAACAAACCTTACGGTAGTATTGTCATTTTTTTTTTTTTTTTTTTAATTTTACATAGCGGAAAAAATATTCTTTCTACAAACTTACTACAGGCAACTTTTAGTGTCTCTCAAAAATAAACTGAAAACTCTAGTCGGAACCGTGAAAATTCAATTGTGGAGCGCCAACTTAACAAGATTTAACACGTGATTTTAATAAAATTTTCTCATACATCTGAGAAAGTTGGTCTGGCAAAATAGCAAATATGCCTAAAAAGTTAAACTAGTTTTTTTTTTTTTTTTTATCTTTAATTGTAGAACTATTTCTTTTAAAACACACAATGTAGATGTGTGTATGTAAATATACAATTAGAGATATCGCACAATATATATGTGTGTGTGTGTGTGTAAATTGCACATTTACACACGTATCTATATTGCGTGTCATCATATAAAACTTGAATACAAAACGTGAGACGTCATACTTCATAAAAAAAAAAATTGCGTACTCCGTACGCAGAACGTGAAGAAAAAAACGGTGATCTTGAAAATAAAAGAATGTTATATATTGAGCGGCAATTTAAATACTATTACGTTGGATTTTGACGGTAATCACTTTGTTTAGTCAAGTATCAATCATTGAAACATCTATATATAAAAGATAGTTTGTTTCATTAAAATAATATTTACTGTACACTAAAAATTCATTTCCAATTTTTTTTTTTTTTCCTATTAAAATTCTTCGAAATCCTAACGAAACGCGTGGATTGAGTGCGAATTATAATCACATCGCGAAATTTAACTCGTTGAAAATTTCACGTCGTACGTAATAAACACGCAGACATTTATTTGCGTTCTTGTTCGCGCGCAGCTTACATTCGAAATCGCCTAAGGTTTTTGCTAAACACTTTTCTTATGTTTATGTATATTTCGGACATAGGGGAATTGTGCTCAAAAAAAAAACGCGAGAAAATCACACGAAACGCAAGTGTCCCGATGACCGAACACAAGTGCCGAATATTCGCGTTAAATAATCACACAACAAAGTTAACTAATATTCTTATTCTTCTTCATTATTAATTAAAGTTAACTAACTTTACGTACGTAAAGTCAGAAAAACTATTTTGATAAAAACATATTTTGAAAGATACTTGAAACAATCAAGAATTGTTGATATACGCGCACATCTAATATTTATTTAAACAAATGTCCGGCACATGTTCGATTGGACATTTCTTATCAAGGGTGTGCGGGAGGAATCGTTGCTGCGCGCGGGGGAAGGCACCGTGTGTACTCGTTTAAGCAAAACGCAAGTGTTACGTCTGAATACTGCGGAGCACGGAGTATGTACGACGAAACGTTGGCTGCGCCGAGAAAAACAGCTGCGGAACTACGTCGCCGACAAGAAAAAAAGAGTGCTCCTTGGCACACTCGGTTATCGCGAGCGGCGCCGCGCGACGACGTCGATGACCAACAACGACGACAATGACGATAATGACGACGACGACGACGACGACGACAAAGACGAAGTCCGCGATGACGATGACAGGGGCCGTCACGAGTGTATGTGTGTGCGTGCGCGCGTGTGTATGTGTACGATCGAGCGGAACCTCGAAACGCGCCGGATAGACCGGAAGAACGGGAGAAGCAACGGGATTGTGTACGTCGATACGAGAGGATACGAACGTGTATATAAACATGATTTCGATTTGCACGGTCACCGAAAATCATATACGAAAATCCCGTCGTTTTCCGCGGCATGCGAAATACCCGCTGCCGCCGGAGGGCGTATCGATTCGGGCAAAACAATTGTGGCCAAGTTGTGCTGCTGCTGCTGCTGCTGCTGCCGTCGCCGTCGTTGTCGTCGTCGTCGTCGTCGTCTTCGTAATCGTCGTCGCGCTGACGGTTTCACCGGAGTTACACTCACGCACTTGGTACCGAGGTCGTGTAAAGTCGCTGTGAGCGAGTCTTTAGTCTCCGCCCAATGCTCGCCCGTCCTCGTCGTTACCCGTTCGTCGTACCCCCGTCGTTTAGTCATCGTCGTAGTCGTCGTAGTCGTCGACGACGTCGTCATCTCTATCGCTATCATAAAGAAAGAGAGACACACGGGATGTATAGATTTGTCCTACCGTATGGGGTAACACTCCCGCGTTGCCGTCATGCCTCCACGTCGTGGTTGTGCACGCGTGTGCGTGTATGTGTGATCAAACACGAGAACGGAGAACGTCGAAGCGCGAGAGCAGAAGCCACCGCGATATCGGGAAGACTCTCGTCAGACACGCGCAACGTAGTACGACACACCGACTGAGCGTACGAAACACGCACTCTCACGCACGCACACACGCGCGCGCGCGCGCGCTCTTATATACCCCGCGCTGATATACACACTCGCTCTCACTCTTTTCCTGTCTCTCTATCGCGCCGTATCATGCGCGCTCGCTCGCGACTTCAGGAGCGGCGGCGAGTAGACGAAACGCGTCTCCGCAACGCGAGACGCGACACCCGATCCAACAACAGCGCACCACGAACTGAGCCGAACTGAGAAATGAACAGGACTCGGAAACGCGACTCGAGCGACGTGGTGGGGCGACCGGCCGCAACGTGGGGGAAACTATCATTGCCTCTGCACGAAGGGGAGGTATCTGTCGCAGGTGCGGACGCGCCGCGTCAAGTGCCCGACGTTGCAACTGAAGCAAGAGTATTCTTCATCTGTCTCGCTCAGAGAGAGAGAGAGAGAGAGAGAGAGAGAGGTGCGAAACACAAGAAACGTTTCTTTGATTTTTTGTACGCGCGACTGCGTATGCGCATTAAATACATTTGAATCAATCGTGAAACAAAAATCAGATCGCAAATAAATATTTGTGTTAAAAAATATCTCAAATCGTTTGAGAGACCAAAAAGTCGTAAAAAAAATTCAAATCAAATTCGTTTCTTGTGGAAAATTTATCAATTGCGCAAATTATTCAATTTTTAAAATTCACGTTTATCTTCGCGCTACGCGTTATCTTTTTACCAGGGAAGAATAGTGAGAGGATACTGTGATATATTTAATGCAATTTATAATTGTCATATTTGTCATTCATTGCGAATTCATTGCTAGAAACTAGAATACTCTGTGTGTGTGTGTGTGTGCGTGCATGTGTGCGCGCGCACAAAATGATATTACACCAGTCGAAACTGGCGGTCACAGCGACGCATACAACAATTAGAACAGACACTACTAACTCTCATGTCCGAGTTATTACCAAAATGCATCAACATGCGATATATAGTTCCCATCGCTGACGTAAATAACACAGATGTGCTACACAATTCGCTCCGCTATCAGACGCGCGCGCGCGCGCACATTTTCCAAGTGCGAAACCCTATAAAGCGCGCATATATTGCGCTGGTTAATCATAAATTGAATTAATGGCGCAGATTATCGTCGGTAATCTCTGACGCGCGATCAAAAGCGCGGACGATCTCTTTTCAAAGTTAATATTCTCCGATTAAAAAAATTGCATCGTCAAAAAATCTTCCCCCTCCCCGCCCCCGTCATCATTGAAATTCATCCCGTCCTCATAAACGTACGTTCCTGAACGCTACGGGGCTTAATATCGCCAAGGGTAACAGAGAGGAAGGAAGATAGGGGCGATCCTACGAGAGGGAGTGCTGATGCCGTGAGCGCGCGATGAAGGGACCCCGTCGAACGGAGAAGAAGAGAAAAAAAAATACAGGATCCACTCTCCGAAAGAGAGAACGCGCTGCTCCGGCTTGTGAGTTCGGCAAAAGAGAGAGAGAGAGAGAGAGAGAGAGAGCGAAGTCCCTTCTTCCCACAGAGGCCGCACCCACACCGGTCTACGCGCTCCGGGGAATCTGCTGACACAGCCCTGAGGAACTCGAGTAAACACGCCGCGACGTCCGTGCGCGAAGGATATCGCTGAAGATCCACACAAACGACGGTCGAAATCGCTATCGTTTTCTACGACGAGAGATTAGATTCTCGTCCGATTCGACTACGTGTGCACGCCAAAATCATCATCTTCTATCGTTTATCTCTCGAGCGATTACGTTGGAAAAACCACGATAAAGAAACGGAGCTTTTGTCGAAACATTGTTTGACATATCTATTCTATATCTCAGGTAAAAATTCCATAGGTTTTTTTTTTAAATTGAGTTAAAGGGCCGATACGAGCAGTAAATACAAGTTGGTCGTGTATGAGATACAGTATTAAATAAACAGACGTTTCGGTCACAGGTTCCATGGGTTTTGTTTTTTTTTGTCTTGGGGAGAGAGGATGAAGAAAAAAAAAGAAGAAGAGCAGCACGATTTCTCGTGACTCGTATTGTACAAATCGACGCCGAGTGATAATCGCGCGCCGCTACGTCGACAGGGGAGAGAAAAGCAAAAATCTCGACAAGAGCCGCGACTCGACTTTCGAGCGGAGGCCGCGTATTCGCGTATGTCTGCTCGCGCGCGCGCGAGAAACGCATGCGCGCGCATTTTTTTTTTAATTCCGTCAACTCGTGCGCGATATGGTTTATGCGTTTCCGCCACGAGGAAATCCGAGGGTATAGAAACACAAAACGCTCTCTTTTTTCACCCTCGTGAGTGTTTTGCGCGTGTTGCAACGGCGCTTAAATTCGTAAAAAAAAAAAAAAAAAGAAAAAAAAACGTGTTACTCTCTGTGCGCACGTGCGCGAAACAAAATTCGAACAATATCGACCGTGTAATTAATTACCGTGCGTTTTTATTTGTAATTTTTACGCGATATGAATCTTCGAACGCGCTCACACCCGTGTGTGCGTTAATACATTTCCGAGAAATTCGTTCGCTCATTCATGCAATTTAATAACGTGCTCGGAAAAAACAAAATTTTTTTTACACAGACACATATTTTATAAACTAAAGTTTTTGAAACGCGTAAAATACATGATTTTTTCACCGCGAGGTTTTACATATTTTTTTCCGCTGATTATGATAACATCGGAATATTCTCACGTTACTTATTACATCCATTATTGTGTAATTACGTTCAATGTTGTATTGGTTTTATCTTCGTAATGCTTTTTTAATATTTCACAAGAGAAAGGTGTGTTTGTGTCGCACACAGGTACGTAGGTAGGTAGGTAGGTATTTTGTCTGCGCTGCGTAGCTCGCTTACTCAAGCTGCCACTCGCGCGACACGTCGTGGCGAGCGTTACGCCAGATATCACGGCCGAGCGCACTAAACGACGCTGATAACTTCCAAGTTAAGCCAAAATCAACACGCGCGCGCTCGCTTGTAGACGACGACGACGACGACGACGACGCAGCTGCCTGCGAGCGCGTCACATAGAGAGTCAAAGCTCAAACGCTCTTCCCTCTTTTTCTCTCTCTCTCTCTCTCTCTCTCTCTCTCTCTCTCTCTCTCTCTCTCTCTCTCCCTCCCTCTCTGTCTCTCTCTCTTTTTTTCACCCGCCAACGGATCTTCCCTTTCTCTTCCCTCTCCTCTCTGACGCGCCTTCGGGCGCAATGTGCCAGGCGGTACGATCGGCACTTCCAACGCTCGTCGAATTCGATATCAGTAGGAAAAGCTCGTCTTCGCGCACGAAAAAGAACGCGTCTTCTTTTCCGCCGCTTGTACCCAACGCGTTCCATCTTTTACGGTGTTTGTTCTTTTTTTTTTTTTTTTGTTTTTTCATGGTGATACCTAAGTCCCTTTTACACTCTCTCATCCCTCTGCTCGGTTCTTCGAAATCCGAGATGGGAAAGTGAGTTTCGGAACGCGACTGTTAATTTTACGTAACGCGCGCGAGCGAGCGAGCGAGCGCGCTCTGCCGCTCGGCAGAAACGAGTTCTTCGTTTGCGCGCACGTTGCGTATATTTACCGAGATCCCGAGATCGATAACCGAGTTTTCCGACTGGTCGACGAATACTCGATGTTCGCACAGGTTCCTTCATTTCTCGAGAGTGCTCCTCAAAAACTCCCGCTCCTCAAACTTCAGAGAGAAAGAGAAGACATATTACTTGATGAAAATCGACGACCAAAATTCCGCGTAAAACGTGTAACAGCAAGTGTGTATCTTAAGTTTTTTTTCTTTTTGTTTTTCATTTGTCACGCGCGTATATAGAGATATATATGTGATCTTTGCGCGTGTATCCGTGAAAATGAAGAAGAAAAATTATCTCGAACTTGTTGCAAAAATCTCGCGCGTGAAATTTTTTATTTTTTTTTTTTTTTACATCAAGACATTGTGAAACAAAGACGTGCGCAACAATATACGGACACGGAGTTTGTTTCGCGAGGTCTCGCTTTGTTCGCCGATGACGACGAGGGTTCACAACCGCGCGTTCTCCCGCGCGATACTTGTGAAATCGTCGTCCCACCGCGATATATTTACAGTTCCGCGCGTTTGTGTGTCTTCGTGCAACGTGAAGAAACGTGGTTCGTTTGTCAATATTTTAAACGATAGCCGTGCGCTGAACTTGAACAAGGTGCGTGCGGAAGGGAGGCGAATGAGAAGGAAGACTCAGAAGAGAGAAAAGAGGGGCGAAAAAAGATAACGGAGAGAGAAGGAAGATAAAGCGCGGGAGGAGGAGGGAAGCGAACACGGACGAGGGAATAGGGTTGCTTCGCATGTATGTATACGTATACATGTATATATCAACTATGCACCCTTATCAATTGGAAAATTGGTGCGCGCAAATGGGAGCGGAAGAGATAGGGGAAAGACTGTGTCTCTCGTTTCGAACGAGACGCGATAGCGTCAAGACGTAGAGACGTAGAGACGAGAGAGAGAAAGAAATAAGCAAGAACTGATTAAGCCGCGCCTCCCGGATACCCGGAGAAGGTCCGGTTTTCACGAAAACCATTTTTATATATTTCCGATGACGCGGTAAGAGAGCAATGAAACTCTCTCTCTCTTTCTCTCTCTCCTGATAATAACGATAATATATCGGCAATTATCTCGGTTTCTTTTGTATTTCTGGAAATGTCAGTTTGATCAAAAATTATTGGGGACCGATGCTATATCTCTAGTCTAGCCACTCTTTTTCTCGGGGATCCTGGGAATTCTAAATCCGCCACTGGGAGAAAAGGAGGGATAAACGGCAAGGAAGGGAAGCGAAGAGAAGAGAAGGAGGAGAGTGGAAAGAGGGAGCGATTAAGTTTATGCTTTCAGAACAGGGCCGTATCAACGGATGGAGAGAGAGCGATGTTGCTCTCTCGACATACAGAGCGCGAAGAGAGTATGCGCGACCGACGACGTAACCTGAAATTTTTCTTGACAACTTGCACGGCAAAAGTGACATGAAGGATGTTGCGGAGAGCAACCGGAACCGTGTCGACGACCCGCATCGTCTATGCACCCTTGTGAATTGGAAAACTCCGGCGCCCGCCCAACTAGTGTGCAAGGGGGTACTTGCGGCGGTATAGAAAAGCGGCTCTCTCGCGCTCGTTGGAAAAGGCAGGAGCGCATCTCGCGATGAATCGCTATAAGGAAATGCAAAAAGAAGGAAACGGGAAAAAGTAACGAGATAGAGGGGGGGAAAAAAAAAGAAAGAAAAATTATTAATCACGTGCTAACTAGGTGTCATATATATCTCTTTATTAATTTGAAGTGTATATAATTGCACCGAAACGTCGCGTTTTCGTAATAAAACTTCCTCGTCGTATCTTTCGAAGTAAGAACGTGAGGGATTGGAACTTAACGTTAATGAATGAGAATTATTCTATATACAGACCGCGCGTTCCTTCCTTTTATCTACTATACGTAATAAACGTCCTTTGGAAAAACATTTATTCCAAATCCTGCACGATTCCGTGAACGGAAGGGGAAAAATGAGGCAGTGTGTATGTATGTTGAAAAGGAATGAGAGAGAGAGAGAGAGAGGAAGAGAGAGAGAAGGAGATAGAGCAAGGGACTGATAAGGCGTACGAAGCGCATGCGTCACTCATTGTGGGCGTCGGAAGCGTGTTGACACACAAGAGAAACGGAGAGCGAAAGAGGGTAAAGCGGAAAGAGAGACGGAGAGATAGATATATATATATATATATATCTCTCTATATATACATATATATATATATATATATAGAGAGAGAGCGAGCGCGTTGTGTGCGCGGCTCTAATGCCAGGACGCCCGTATGTATTACCGTCGATGCGGTTCCCATGCTGCGGGTCCGCTTCACCATCGTCCTCGGAAGAGAGACGTGCCGTCGCGTTGCCATAACCACACGAGAAGACCGGGAGGTCCGCGCGATCGCGGAGAGATCCACGTTCGATCGATCGCAGGCTTAATATAAAGGGAAAATTATTGCGCGAAAGGGTTTAGAGTGATTCCGCTCTCTCTCTCTCTCTCTCTCTCTTTCTTATTTTCTCCCTCTCGCCAGCGGCGAATCTATAGGGTTGGACCTCGATTTAGAGGTCTCTCTTCGAGCATCTGAGATATGCCGCAGTACACATTGAAGAAAAAAAATTGCACACGCGCGCTCCAAAGAATACGTACACGAGGATTGCGACGACAATCCAGAAATTAATTTCGCAAATGATGCAAATGAAAATAATTTGCAACAAAAATTCTTGAAAAATTATGAAAGAACTCGCATAAAAAAAACGAGAAAGAAACAAAAATTTCATCTTAAATTAACATATTAAATACCACAGAGAAGTTACTGAGAAGTTTAAACATAGAAGAGAGAACTTTAAGATAATTTTTTTCTTGAAATAAAACTTTATAAAGGCTATTGTGTGCAATACCGAACCGCTCTTCCGCGTGTGTACGTGTCCGGAGACGTGTGTGTTTCAGAGAGACAGGTGAGACTTTGAAAGAAGCGAGGGAGAGAAGAGAGGGTGGACTGGCGCAAGAGCCGACTTCGAGAAGGGAAAACGTCGCTTCGAATAATTCTAGGATACGATGTTGATACAGTCTTGCGGATGTCTTTGTAATTTCAAGCGTTGCGCCAGGAGTGTAGCTATATCGTGATGAAAAAAAAAAAAAATAAAAAAAAAAGAATACAAATCTTATATGAAAGATACAAAATTCGCACATTCACTCTCTACCATACATAGTTCTGTATACCATATTGTTCTTTCCTTGTACGAATTGTATTGTTCTCTCGTGAACAATATGTGCGCAAACGTCAAGGTCGCGCATATATAATTTTTCTAAAAAAACGTGTCGCTATTGTACATTTGTTTCAGAAAATAGTCTCTATTCTATTTAATCTTGACCCCGTCTATCTTTTTTTAAATGCAATAAATCCAATTTTACTGTTCTATTTAAATAAACACGAGACAACCACAAATAAAATATAACAAATGGTATTTGTAAGAAAGAAAAAAGGCACAATCAAGAATGACGTTTCCGAAGTTTCTTTTGTGGTTTCGTCTTTTTTTTCTCGCACGACGAGACAAAAAAATTAAATGTAACAAACGGCACCTTACCCCCGGTAAGCGTCCCGGGTGGTTGAAGCGTGTGTGTTTCGTCGCATTTTGTCGTCGCTTTTCGCAAAAATAAACACACACTCACCTTCGACTAGCCTACCTATCGTTTTTTTCGCAGATCGAAAACGGTCGTGTTCTCGGCGGCGTGTTGGGAAGACGCCGTGGTTGCGTTGCAACACAAGGGTGTTCGATCGGCGCAGCCGGCAAGGCAAGGCAAGGCAAGTTTACGAACGATCGACGCGCCCATAGACGCGCGATCCATCGTCCGCTAAATTATTACAAGCTCCTAGCTCGGTCGCGCGTTACAGCTCGTCCTCGTCGCACGCGCGAAGTAGCTCTTATAATTTGCTCTTCATAATGTAAGAAGAAGGACGAGAGGAGGAAGGACGCGCACATGCCGCGCATCTATAATTTCCGTCCATCGGCGGTTACAAGAGGGTAACTCTATTTTTCATGAAAACTCTTAGAGCTTCCGAAGCTCGCGCGCGGATAATCCCGGCGAAAACTCGGGCACCGTTACGTACGTCAGGCCCGCTCCGCGAGAAAGCAAAAGCACAAAAATATATACCACTACCACTGAGCAGTCGTATAATAATCCTATAATGGGGGTGGAGAAGAGAGGCGGGTTATCATCGCCCCTCCCAGAGAGAGCTTAAATGTTTCTCTATATAAAACGATATATATTCTCCACGAAAGGACGATATGTCCCTCCGATATGTCCCCATCTTACCGTGACCTCTATACCAACCAGCCTCTGTACGTTGCGGAGCAACAAGGTACGCGCGAAGGTGTAATCAGAATTCTTAAGCTCTCATGCAAGGCTGAAAGCCCAACCTTTCCTTCTCTCTTTCTAGCCCCCTCATCCTTTTTAACCCTAATCCTGAATCTTTTCTTTGACACCTTAAAATGGGTCTGACGCATCTTTTTTGATTTTAAAATATTAAAAACCTCTTTGCGAACACATTCTGGCATTTTCTCCTTCAAGCGTTCTGACTAATACATCCTGTTGCTTACTTGACGAAGAAAAAAAAAAAAAACACAGTTTTGCACAAGGTTTTTAATAATATTTTTAAAGAGAGTTTCGAAAGGTTTTTTTTCGCATAACGAAGAAGATCAAGAATTAGATTTCGCGCAAAATTGGGTTTCTTGCGAGACGAGAAGTAAGTCTTTTTTTTTTTTTTTTTTTTTTTTTTTTTTTTTTTTTTTTTTTTTTTTTTTTTTAACTCGCAGAACATAAATTATCGCGGTTTGCTTTTCTGATTAAAATTATCATGATCGGGCGTCATTAGGCGACGATATTTTCCTCTTAACTGTAAAAACGAGTCGATATGTGTATATATATATATATATATACAAACGAAAGGAAGACGACATTGCAGTTACGCGATATTGTAAATCTTAACCAGCGACGGATCTTCGAAAAAACTGCCGCGTGTGTGCACCGGTCTTTCTGGTCTGTCTATTGAAAAATTCTATGCATTTATAAGTGCGCGCCGTACAGAACGACCACCGACCGCTTCTCCGGTTGTTGTTACTTATGTATTTTTCAGTCGCGTAGTCCAAAGTGCGTTTTTAATTCGCGATTTAACGACCGGACATAAATCCTGCATATCGGCGACGAACCGAGAGGATCATCTACGTTCTCCCAAATCGAATTTTTAATTCCCAAGTAGATTAGGTTTGTCTCTCTCTCTCTCTCTCTCTCTCTTTCTTTTATTTTTTCTCTCTTTCCAACTTTCAATTTAAAGAAAAACAATCTAAACATATTTTCGCCGGAAATATATTTGATCGATTTAACCTACAAACATTTCGGTCTCAGCTCGGCGGTTTATTTAATGTCTAACATTGATACACGCGAGTCTCTCGCAAGCACGGTTGATTTCCTGACGCGCATTTTAACTTTAAAGACTCGAAATACTAGGATTAATTATATTGTAACGCAATTTGGTTTTTATTTTGTAGTTATGTTTTTTTGTTTGTTTGTTTTTTTTTTTTTTTTACACAGAAAACGCACATGTTGTGTCGATCTGAAAAATCCCAACGTGACTGACGTGACGGCGGTGTAAATCTACTGAACGTTTGTTTTGGCCCTACTGATATCATAGAGATTACTGATATCATAGAGATTAAAAAAAAAAAAAAAAAAACAAAGATATATAATTTTTCGACTATCAAACAGTCAACAATAATCATATCGTTAAGTAGCAATTATTGATCGTAAATATAAATAAATACAGAAGATTCGGCACGGAGGAAAATCCGCAACGTACGTACGAGAGCGCGCGCACGTACGACGCAAAATTGATCGAAGGTCGTCACATGTGTGCGAGTTTAAAGGGTCGGTTTAAATACTCGATCGGAGACGACTCGGATGTGTACCGTTAATTGTTTAAGATTCATTCACACACACATATGTGTGTGTGTGTGTGTGTGTGTACGGAGCACTGACGCGCGATCACACAATCGATTTCAATCTCAGACGATTGTCCGAATCTCGCAGTTAAGTCTATTTCACGTCGTCGTCGTCGTCGTCGTCGTCGTTGCAAACGACGTAACCCGACGACGCGCCTCACAACGTGAAACGAAAACGGAAAACGCGTGTCCGGTATGCGCGCAACGCCTACGAATGTATCATATACGCGTATATATGTACATAATACGTATGTGCCGCAATGACAGGACAGTGCGTCCGCATCCTTCCGACCTTTCGGTATGTATGAGCACACGTCGATGCGTGATATGTGTGTACGTGCGTATACGTACTTTTGTATTACTAAACAAAGAGAGAATGATCTCACGTGTGAGATATGTGATCAAAAGCAAAAAAAATCAATATATTGATTCGCATCCGATTTGAATTCAATTGGAATTGCACAACGCGTGTTATATTAAATATAAATTTCACACATCTTGACAATCTGTACGATCAAGATATTAATTACAAACCAACAACTTGTTTTCCTTCTCCTTTTATCTCCGTGTTTTCTTTCTTCTCCTTTTTATTTCTATACGTGTGCGCGCACAGTCTTCGTGTTTCTCTGCATTTTTAAGAGACCTTTTATCTGAACTCCACTCGGAGCTCTGCGTATGATTCTCCCGATCTTGACGTTGGTTCGATTATTGGCAGAGATATACGCGAGCGTGTGTCCACACGAGGTTACGCACACATACATATGTATATGTATACGCGCACGCACGGAAACGTGCACACATCACGCGCGCGTGCACGTTTAACGGATATTTGTATACAAACAGAGATACGTATACGCGCGCAACACACGCGAGCGCACGCCCGTATACACATGTACATTTCGATCGGCAGACAAAAGGATCAGATGTGCACACGGATAGTGGGTGGGGTGGTAGTAGGGTGGTGAGGAAGGGAGAGGGGAAGAACGAGAAGAACGGAGACAGAGAAAAACATATACAACGCAGGTGCGCAGCGCGCGGAGCGAAGCGGCAGCGGAACCTCCTTGCGTGTTTAACGAACTTTTGTTTTTTTTTTTTTTTTTTTTTTCTACCCTCCTCTCGAAGTTTCTTGTTTGTCGAACTGCGTGTGCATCCTATGTATGTTAATTCGTAACGAGAATATACGGGTGCATTCTTATCGCGAACTGCCGTAACCGCTCCTCGAGACAAAAAAGGAAAGCGAGCACACGCTACGCGCGCCAGACACAGCTCCGGGAGAAAGAGAGAAGCGCATAATGCAGCACACGTCCATATGTGTGTGCGTGTGTGTGTGTGTGTGTATTATATATGACCGTATAGCTCTATGTGTGTATATATACAAATTGTATATTATATACATTGTGTATGTACATTATTACACAGTACGGATACCGCATAGAGAGAGAGAGAACGGTATCTCGCTGTTCACCTTGATGAGGTCCGAAATCCACGAAAATCAACGACGTCTGTCACACAAAAGCGTGACCGGTTCTAACTTTCGATTCGCAAAAGATAAATTTGAATTTTCTCTTCTTGCTATTCTCCAACAACCGATAGAGAGAACATTCTTCCTTACACAAATGCGCTATACACCGAAGAAAGTTTTCGTTTTGTTGAACTTTTTGTAGGAAACTGACATACAATACAAATGTACACAAGGGAAAGTCGAAATCAATTGTAAATAAAGTGGATGCAGCTGTAGTGTACGAAGAGACAAAAAAAAAAAAAAAAAAAACGGTCGATGATTTATTTTTGAACGTAGCGGCGTGGCGTTGATAACAACAAAAAGGTTGACAAAATGAAAAGATACCAGACTCGGGAAGAATTCAACACAACTAACATTGCTTTTAAAAGACGAAAGCGAGAAATTGAAAGAAAAAAAAGATTTTATTTCGTTAACAATGAAATCACATTCCCAAGTTCGTCTCCGTGCTCACAATTTGAAATGGCGGAGCGCACGAGAGTTCGAGCGAGTTGTGGTCAGAGCGGAACATCTGAGGAGAGCGGATAGAGCGGGGTTGGAGAGGGGGGGAATGAGAAAGAAAGACAAAGAGAGTGCAGGGAAAGCCACACGGAGAATTAAGAGTGATCAAGAGAGGCAGAGCGAGCACAGCAGTAACACAGCGAGGAAGGAGTATATGTGTGCGTGTGTATGTATAAATGTTTTATATATATGTGTGTGTGTGTGTG
>NW_018020615.1:315896-323887 GCF_002006095.1 Pseudomyrmex gracilis
GCCCGCGACCCCGCCCATTAAAATCGGGCCCTCTGTTCGAGAGAGACGCGCGCCTGGCACGGCCGAACGAAGCCCGTTTGAGAGGAGGCCCACCCGCGTCAAGCACCACCCGCGTGACACACGCTCTCGCGCGCCCGATTAATGCGTGCTCGTGACGAGGCACGGCGACCACGACACTTCGTCGACTGTCTGTCTCCCCCCTTTCTTCTGACGCCAACCAGTGCCGGCGAATAATAATCGCGACTCCGCGAGTTGAGTAAACAGCACATCGAGGACAATCCGAGTAAATAAAAAAAAAAATGCGCTTTAATTGGGCGCGCGGCGATATTTCCGATTTTTGTTTCTAATTGCTGTTTGCGATTGGCTCGAGAGACTCTTTGACCGTTTCATTTTATCGTGAACGAAGATAGAAATCCATCCTTTGCGATCGAAGTTAAACGAGCGAACAAAACCACATCGAAATATTTTATCTTAATTGGGGCGCGGATGTATATAAAGCCGTCGCTGCGCGCGCGCGACCGATACTGCGTCGCAGCTTTATCATCATATCTCTCTCTCCCGCTGATTGTCAGAATCGTGACAAACTTCGAGCGAGTAACCATTTCGAGGTAGTAGTAGCGCCACTTGTCGATGAGGATTATAAAACAGAAAAAAATAAAGAACGTGACATCTTACCGACAAAAGGTGTGATAACTTATTCGCAAAGCTTCTTGAGATTAAAAATGAACGTAGGGAGCGCTAGGTTTACGTGAATTGCTGGTGGAGCAGCAGAGAGAAGAGAGCGGCCGCGGCTTCAATTTGGCTGTTGTCGCTTTGTTCTGTTTGCTAGCGCTATATTCACGGTAGTGTATATTGGCAACTACGTAGCCATGTTTACGAGCAGTTCTCGTCGGTGCATACGCACAGAGAGAAATCTGAGAGCGGCCATCCTATTGTAATTTTTTACGACGGTTTCAGCCGCTAGTTTTAGCCGTATTTCCACAAAAGTGGAACTCAAAGGCCGTTCTACATTAAACGCAAGTATCAGATCTCGTGGAATTGACCAATTGCAGAGTCAAATCAGCCAATCGACCAACGTGATTGATCAGTTCCAAGAGACCTGCGACTTGAGTTTCATGGAGAACGGCCTTTGAGTTCCACTTTTGTGGAAATACGGCTAAAACCAGCGTCTGAAACCGTCGTAAAAAATTACAATAGGATGGCCACTCTCAGGTTTCTCTCTGGTTCTTTTCTGTGCCATTTTCACAGCGTTGTTCTATTATAGCAGATAGAAGCCTGAGAGCGGCCACGGCCATAAAGCCTGTTCGACATTGATCGCAAGCGCAAACGCAAGGAACAGGTCTGATAGAATTGACTAATCGTATTGATCAAATCAGCCAATTGACCAGCGTGATTGGTCAATTCTACGAGATCTATATCTTGCGTTTGCGCTTGTGATCAATGTAGAACGGGCTTTATGGCCGTGGCCGCGCTCTCAAGGCCATTGCACGTAGCAAAAATTTAGACGTAGTCGCAAGGTCGTAAGCAAATCGACCAATCGCTGGCCAGCATTCCAACTAATGTAAGATAATACTGGTCTGTAATTGGTTAAATTGCTTACGACCTTACGGTTACGGCTAAAATTTTTTCACGTGTAATGGCTCTCAGGCTTCTCTCTGATATCATCCAACAGTCTAAAATCTCCCTCTACCCTAATCCTCCTTGCAAACTCCCTAACTCAGTTCGCTTGTCTGATTGGAGCATTGCTCCGAATCCCACATGTTGGGTTTAAAACTCCTCATCTGCTCCAAATCCGATCCAAATCTACGATATCGGCATAAGAAGCTACACTAACATACAACTCCGTGGCCAAACGTCAAAGACCCACGGTTTTAATCTAACTCTCAATGAAGACGGTAGAATGGCGTATGGACTAGCTACAAAGGTTCACTGAGCCATAAGGTTGGATCCTCATGCAGACATCGGCGCTTTGACACCGAACGTTGATTGGTGAAAAGCAAGTGGTGAGGGTAAATTAGGGCTGCCATTTACTTTCACTATCGGCTTTTCACCAATCAACGCTCGGTGTCAAAACACCGGTGTCTGTATGAGGATCTAGCCTAAGGATACCAGTACCAATACCGGTCTTAGAATGACATATGGACTAGCTTAACACGGGTTTTGGAGCCACATCTTCTTGCACCAAATCTAGGGTTTATCGGATCAGCTGTTGTTACAGCGCCGATTATCGCATTGCACATGAACGTGAAAGATATTTGTTATAACAGTGCGTACGCATAAGAAAATTCATTTCTATACACAAATCTGTTCAATCTTTTAATTTTTTCTGATCAATCAGATACAGCAACAATGAACTCTTTGCGGTTAATTGCGGGAACGGGCAAAATAGGTACGACACATCTCTGTATGTAGATGTATTAACAAAATAGATTTTATAAGTTTCGTTAAAAAGTGTGGAAAACGTATGTAGAATTATACACGTTAGATTAGCATACAATAAGAATTGACATTGCGTTTTATTAATTGATGATTTTGATTTCAAAAACATTGCGCTGAGGTTAGAAATTTTCTCTATCACAGTTTTGTAGACAGATTTGATTTTATGAAATTTACATATTGCGTATAATTGATTATGTATTTTCGTAGTCAGGCTTTTGTCTAAAAAATATTTACATTTCACACATCATGCAAGTAATGTTTCTCATTGTAAATATGTGTATACACATATATAAGTACAAAAAAAATTATAAATTTATTATAGTTCCAAGGTTCAATAAGAATGTTGCAAATGGAATAAATGCATATTTGAGTCGTAATAAGTATTATTATGTGAACGAACATAAAGAAAAAAACTGGTCAGAAATTATGGAAGATGCCACCACACATATGTTTTTTCTTGAACTCTTCCGAGGCTTGGGACTTGTCGTATCTCATATATTCAGAGAACCGGCTACCATAAATTATCCTTTTGAAAAAGGACCTCTAAGTCCCAGATTTAGAGGAGAACATGCACTAAGAAGGTAAAACTCAAAATATAAAAAAAAAACAAAAACAAAAATTCATTATAACTTAGTGTTATATAATATATATATGATTTGTATATTACATATAAAATTATATTCTGAAGATAGATAATAGATTTTTTATATTTCAATTCTTAATCATTACCAAAATTTTTAATATTTTTTGTTAATAGATATCCTTCTGGAGAAGAAAGGTGTATTGCTTGTAAATTGTGTGAGGCAATATGTCCTGCACAAGCTATTACAATTGAAGCAGAAGAAAGAGCAGACGGATCTCGACGTACGACTAGATATGACATCGATATGTCTAAATGTATCTATTGTGGTTTTTGCCAAGAAGCCTGTCCTGTTGATGCTATTGTTGAGGTATATCTATAGTATATTCTACTAAGGTGGCTTTTAATTTGCTTCTAACTTTAATAAGTTAGAAGATAATCAAATAAAATTGATTTGTTGTGCATTTAAGTAATTGTTTTAATGTTTAAGAGCTCAGAGGCTTCTTTCCCCTTAATTCAATCGGGTTGAACTTTTTTACAGATCATTTTTTTTGTGCAATTAAAACAATTGGAAGTGTGTTGAAAAAAAATTCAAAAAAATTTTTACCAGAAGTAAATAAGAGCCACCTTAATATTCTATCCTCATATAAAAACGTTGATTAAAAGAATTTGTAAAAATGTGTGAGAAAAAAACATTGTGGAATTAAATTGAATGCCAATCTTCTTGTCACAGGGACCGAACTTTGAGTTTTCAACTGAAACGCACGAAGAAATGTTGTACAACAAAGAAAAGCTTTTGGACAATGGAGATAAATGGGAATCCGAAATTGCTAGCAATATTCATGCTGACCACTTGTATCGTTAAGAGAACTGTGTGGTTTAAAAGAACTGTAGTCTTAAGTAATGATGTTAGATTAAAAAGAGGTACGTAAAGATTTGTAAAAAAAAAAATGATATGGATTATGAATTCATCAATATAGCAAAAGAAAATTCTATTCATATCATTAAATAGTATGTACTATTCTATGTGTATATAAATTATTTAAAAATTGTCCGAATAAATAAGTCTATATGTAAGGATTTTCTTCTATTTTGCAAGCATTAATTTATAAAAATAACTAATATCACACTAATATATACACACTTATGTCTTCAATCACGGTTTATCAGCTTTCATTTGTAATTTATTTCAGTTCAATTATCGAGTTCTTATTAATGCAAAAGGATGTCACAGAAATTTAAATTTTTGTCTTTCTTTTATGTCTTAGAGCTATTACTTTTGTAAAATTGTGTCAAATTATAATGTCAGAAGCAAGAAATTTCTTTTTTTTTATGAAAAATATATGTAAATATGTACATAACTTATTTCTTATAGTGGCATGTAAAAGAATTTTGATTTATGGCATGCAGAAAAATTGACACGATATTTCTCGTTTCTAACATCGTAATTCACTAAGCTGCGCAGCAGGTAATTTTCGAGTTTTAAAATGTATATATTTATATGTATATATATATATATGTACACATACATACACAAAATTTTATAGAAATGTAGCATTTTCCGGATACTAATTTTATTTGATTACATATATTTTTATCACTCGAAAAACTGTAAAACGTACTTCTCATTATCTATATAATAATAGTGAAGCTTGAATAGCAAATGATTATGCAAATGTGTTACAAAGTCGGATGTTCGTTTCATGCACTGTACATGAATTATCTTATTTCATATAAAGAACAGTCTATATGTATATACATGTAAACGTCCGCATAATCGAGACCAAACGTTTTTGCGACGTTTACGGGATATAATTGTGACATGGTGAACATGTATACTCAAAGAAAAAACAAACCTTAAATGTTCAACTGTCACGCGTGTCCCTGAAATGTTTTTCGACTGTTGCAATTATACCGTTACCGCGATACTGAAATCATAGAAATGGGAATATTAACATATTCCATATGCATAATCATATGTACCTTATTATTTCGGCACAAAAAATCAATTTGTATTTATTTACGTTTGCAATGGAACTTATGTCAAATTTCTAATTACGAGCTATGTCTTTCGTGTTTTAATCGACGGATGGTTTGGTTCGTCTACGATGATGATTTCGTGCTAGCGCGTGTATGATGGTCACTAAGAAATAACAGACCATAAATGTTACGATTTTATCAAACAGCCATGATATTGTAGTTGTTCCGTCCTGCAGAAAGCAAAATTTCATATTCTGAGATTAATACAAAAGTTCAACACGTTAATTATGTAAATTCTTCACAGTTAAGAAACAAACAAAAAAAAAAAAAAAGGCAACTTACCATAGACGATTTATCGTGTAGCTTTTGTTTCTGAGCAATAAAATATTTTTTCAATGGCTCTTGGAATTTTGCACCAACAAACGGTATGATGGCTAACAAACTAATAAATTTGTCTAAAAGTTCTTCGTTAAATGCTATGATTACTGCTAGTTGCTGTATATGCATTTTAACAACAGCTTTTCCTATGAGCGTCGCACCAAAGAATGTCCAGAACGGAATGAGATAATGTCCACACGTCAAACCGGCCAAGTCAAATAGTGGATTTGGAATCTAAAATTTTTGATAACATAAAACATTTTGGAATTTATACATGCATTTATACATATATAAAATAATAAACCATATATTCAAATTTGAAACAATCTCTTGCTACATATTGATAAAAATAAAAATAAATCCTCAAAGAGAAACTTGTTTTTATCTTTATCATTACGCGAATCAAAATTAAAAAATCAATAACTTATAATTGTTTAAAAATTTTTAAAAGTTTAGTTTTTCTCTCTAAATGATTAATAACACAGTCGTACCGATGCGCAAGCCAATATGCCCCAGAATCCAGCTTTTTCAACAAATCGTTTCATAATCAATTTTATGCGCATCACAAACGATACATTCTCTCCGTTTTCTAATGCCTCCAGAGCTTCCAATTCCTTCAGATCTTCCTGATCAAAATTTTCGTTTTTATGACTCTTTCCGCTTATTCTCGCGGCTCTAGCCATGAAATATGGCGGTAACTCGCCGAGTGCGGTACCAGCACCCCATAGCATGGCTTCCACACGCACTTTCTTCATAATATTTAATATACCTACTGCCCATGCCGGGTCAATTTTCGTTGGGCATATTATCTGATCGGGATATGGCGGTTCCGGAAAATTTAAACCGCCACACTCATATGCTGCCATAGTAACAGCCGCTATGTGTGGTCCTAGATATAGCACAAAAGTATGCAAACCTGTTCCAAGACCTACACTCGATAATACACCTAGTCCCACCCAATATAACCACCATATAATCTTAGCTTCCCACAACTTAAAAATCTGAAAAAGAGAGAATCCTTTTTAACGATATTATTTTTCTATAAAAATTCTATAAATAAATTTAAAACGTGTGAAAAATTAATATTTGATGATTTTTAAAAAAGAACTTATACAAATAAATAAATCGGCGCATACATAAATTTATATAAATAGAGATCCCGAACATACCTGTTGTTGTGGACCAGAGATTCTGCTTGACAAAACAAACAACATTACAATGGAAATTACAGAGCAAACTGTTCTTTTGTAAAGCATTGTTTTCTTCGCTAAACTAAGTATATTGATAAACACTTCACTAAAAAAATAATGTAACGTTGTGATTGGGTGTTTCCAAAGTGTTAATTGCTCTGGATCCAAATTCGAAGTATTTTGTGGATAGCTGGAACTATATTCCATTGTTGCGTCAACCGTTCTTCTTTGAGCACTTTTTTGAATTCCATTAACAGAACCCTGTTCTTTCACACGTCGACTGGCAGTGGAATTACCCAACATAGTATTTCTTAAATTATTAGCCTGTAACAAAAAAAAAACATGTGCATAGAATAAATAAATAATATAAATTTACCAATAAAGAATATATTTTATAAATTTTATTTCTGTAAATATCCAGACAAAAAAGTAAAGAAGGCTAATATTCCAATTTGATCATTTATGTGCGTACAAGATGTTACAAATTTCATCGGAATATAAATTTGTTGTCAATTTGTTCGTTCGTATAACGTAATTCTGCAACAAGATCTCTCACTGTATATTTACGGATTCAATTTTTTACCAAATAAAAGAAATGTGGATAACCAAAGCGTGCAAAACATATGGACTTTTATCATTCCTTCGCGTCGAACTGAAGCAAAAATAGATCTAATTACTATTCTGAGACGCGTTATTTAGGAGACGTTTGTTAACCTCTTGTTTCCTTTGAAAAAGAAAAAAAACTTGTGTTTCTTAATCTTTCTCTCTTCGATATTAACAAATTTAACAAGAGAACATATATCGAACTTAATATATATTCCTCGAAGTGTGTTCTAGCGCGATTAAAAAGTCCTTGCTGTACGAGACACACAATCGCCACGACAGCTACGTATATACACATAGAAAGAAAAAATAAATAAATAACAGATAAGTGAATTTACCTTCTCGTACCTTATAAAGACCTAAATTATGTGATACACATGTAAGATGTATACCAAGCGGAGATCACAGTCCAGTGAATTTTACTGGATCATCCTTGGAAAGCACCTCGGTGAAAGTTGCAATGATATCGCTAATAGTCGCTCGCGCCACGCGTTTTCCTTTTCGCACTTTGTATCGTGGCACGATATATTAATTAAATTGTCATATCATTCATGACGTGTTCACGCCAGTTTCACGCTCGCGCAACACACACGCGCGTTCGTCACACACACACACACACATAGGTTTCCATGCGTGATGTGTTGCGTATGTATTGGCTGTAGGTAGGTAGGTTATAATTTCTCTCTTCCGCATTAATTCTCGAAACACACGAGTGTGCTTCGCGGGTAATAAAAAAATTATCGCAAGTGTGAGCGCAAATAGCAAGGCAACGTGAGATTTTGCTGGCTCTCGTATAAATAGGCGACATCGATAAAAAAAAA
>NW_018020615.1:324362-366047 GCF_002006095.1 Pseudomyrmex gracilis
AAATTCTATAATTAATTTATCAATAGTTACTGTGACATACGTTGATTCCATATTATTGAAAGTTTTTTTAATGAATTTTAACTTATTTTCAACTTCAATCGTGTCAAATATGTGGAAATAAATAAGGTTAAGCAGTATGGAATGATATATTACTAGAAAAGTCATTAGGTTAGGGTTAGGTAAATGTTTTGCTGTTAGTCGCGAGTCGCCAAAAGATGAAAGTTGGTCATCTTCTGTTACGACAGCGACACTCGACTTACGACAGCTTTCGATGACACGCGCCAGCTCAATACGCATGCGCCCGACATCCGACAGCGACATACGACTTATTGTAGAACAGGCTTTACAATCGAAGTCAACAGATTTGTTTAACGGAATTTGACCGCTAATCTGCTTAAAAGATGACTAATGATGACGCGTTGCGTCCTTGCAATTGTGTATGTATTAATGTTTGCAACTACCAACCCTTCTGCACGTTTTTGACACTTTGTTTCACATTGTTGTGTTCTGTATAGCAACAGAGTAATTGGATGACAATAACAAGGGGTGAATTTTGCAAAGAGGAAGATGTGAATTGATACGATAAACCGCTTGCGTGATAGATGCTTCCAAAAGAAATAACAATGTCAAAGCAAACGGGAATATTGGAATTGAACAAATGCATTTCGTCTCGACTGTGGTACACGTCTTTGAATATTTTTCAAATAAACGACAGCAGCAGCTTTCTGAAAGAGTTTCATCGTAATTGTTCAGTTGATCTGACCGAATTGGAGGCTGTGGTAGAAAGCTTGATGTAAATATTATTATTCACAACGGTGATTGTTATAATTTTGTTGTATCAGTTTATTTTTTACATTTTTGTAATATATTTGTAGATATTCTCCAAACGAAGAACAATATCAATGGATCGCTTATGTATTGCTGTGGAAACTTATAGATAATAAGTCACCTCCTGTCAATTGTAATATACATAATAATATTCAATCGCAACTTGATTACATACAGATGAGAAATGTTGTGAAACTGTGCGACTATGTACCAGATGATCAGGTATATTGTTTTTCTAATTTAACATAAATATTAATATAGTTTTTAAATGAGAATCTTATGTTTTTTTTTTTTTCAGAAATTGAAATTATTATTTCTTCAAGATACAAATATAGAAGATAGTACAAAGACAATAGTGACTTTCTTAAATAAAAATATTTACATTAAGCCAAAAATTGTATGTTGGATCATAAACAGATTAATCTCAAACACGAGCGCTATTGATCTGCAAGATATTTATTTTTCTACTGTAAAATGGTGCCTAGAACACATTCCACTCAAGAAACATTGGTATTTAAGTCATGAAGTGTGTAACTCTGATTTATCAGAGAACAATTCAGCTACCGAGTGTGCGCTCAGGAGCAATGTTTTGCAGACTGTTCTGTGTCTTCTTTCGAATATGAACTTTGATACGGATACGGAGATTGAGTTTCTTAATCAATTTTATCCCGTGCTCTTTAAAACTCGTCATGTCAACGACATTGAACTTGCATTATATTCTAAGAAAAATGAGAAACTGTTCGACAGATGGCTTTCTCTTTGGAACAAATCGCACGCATGTTCCGAGAGTGTCGCTACGTTGTCCGCAGCTTACAGAATCAGTGAAAATATGTTCGAAATGATAGAAAATTCAAAGATAATTTTGCGCGAACGAGAATTACTTAAAAGAATAAGCAAACGGCAATTACATTGGTTAAATGATATTTTGGTAAGTTCTCATATTTTTTATTCCAGATAATATTTATATTTACAACATTGTTATATATATATATATGTATATATAATTTATTAATGTGTGTTGCAGGATATTTGTCATATCTTGGCTGTAAACAGAAAATACGCTGAAGTGGAGCTATTGTTATCGTGTGATTTGTTAAAACCGTTGTATCCTGTTTTATTGTTCAAAGCGTTAAACGAGTGTGCGCAGGAAAATATTAATTCTCCCGAAGACTGTGATAATGGAATTTTGATCTGTGAATCTTTTAAATTTTTATTAGACAAATATTCGTCCTATTCGCTAAAGGACCGCGATCTTTTCGAATTGCATCTGTTCTTAACAGAGCGCTTTAGAATCATAGAATACATTTTGCATTGGAAAAAAAAACATTTCACGGAAACGAGATCAGATCCGAAGAAATCGACAAATTCGCGATCTGACGCGACAGAACAACAAACGACGTCTGTGAAGGGGCTTTTGTCTCTTTTGCAAAAACACAATACCCTGTTTGTTTTGAAGATAGCAACAAATATTCACAAACAGGATTGCAGTGCCGTGCAAGATTTACTGAACATTGAAGAATCGCACACTTTTCGAAAATATTGTTGCATAGTAAACGCTTTGAGATCCATTTTGTCTTGTGAGTTTTACAACGCAAAATACGATCAGATCGCCGGTTACATGGTCGATATGGCGTCGTATTTGTTTTCTCTGCCTCCGCTTTCGAAGATAGAGACGATCAAAGACGTATTTTCGTTATTGTTCTTGCGTTATGAGGATTTCAACGCCAATTCCAAAGACGAGCGCGATACATTATTCGAAAGAACGAACTTCAGCGAGACAGTTGAACACGAAAAGTCAGGTTTCATAGCTAACAAGTACATTGTGAGAGACATGCTGCATTATTTGTGGAAATGTATTACGGATGAAGAAGTTGGCGAGGATAAAGCATTTTATAGAGACGCAATTGGTTTAATTTCCGTTTTGAAAAACGCTCGATGGAAACTGACGTTTTATACGGGATCTTCTTTCGTCGAGAACGTCGGTGTTCCGCAAGACGAATCCGACAATATTTCCGCGACAAATAAATCGGAACCCGTGATGTCGCAGAGCGGTCCGAACTTTCCGCACCGCAGGAAAAAAGATACGATCTTTTACAACGGATGTAGCACTTCGGACGAGATTAAAATTAAATCCGAAAGTGATTCGGAATCTGTTTTGTCGAGCGGCAATGTTAAGCAGAAAAAACGTTCGAGAGTCGCTACCGCGGATTCGAGCAGAGATAAACCGTCGTTCATGAATTTGATGCTTGCCTCGAGGGAAAGTTTGATTTTGCATTGTTTGTGGAAAAGCGATCTCGACAAGGCACAGGGAGTAATCGAGGTAATAATTAATTTTTCTATTTTTTTTAACAATGCGTAAAAATAAACACTTTGCCTGACGCGTAACTATTATACATTTTCCGGTTTATATAATTCATATATGTTTTATCGCAGCCTCGAATGTCTCATACGCGTCGCGCTCGTGTTCAGTGGCCTCATATTTAATTACATCTTCTTGTTTCTTCAAATCCTTTACGTAAGTACCGGGCGGATTTATTGCGCAATATTGCTTGGAAAACAAGATCCTCTTTCGCGGAAAGCAAAATTTGCAACGAAAACACCAACAGCACCATCCTGAAGAGTATGTCGTTTTTTTTAACGATATTTAAAAAAAAAAAAAAACGTCGGAGTTGGCGCAGAGTCACGTACCTCTTTGACACCAGCAGGGTATCGCGAGACAAACATAAATCAACAACCAAACTCGTAGAACAATCCACGTTCTCAATAGAATTTTCTTCACAGCCGCCACGTCTTTCGCGCGCTGATAATCGTATATGAGACACTCCATTGCTCGAACTCCGATTTGACTCAGTTCTTCCTTGGTGCAATTCCGAGGTCGTTTCAAATCCATTATTCTTTTTAGAGCTTTTCTCGGAGCGTCTTCTTCTTTCTCCGTATAATTCAACGCTTTACCGCGCTTCACGTTGTCCTCTATTTGCTGCTCGTATTCCATTTTGAATTTCGAGTAATCGTACGATTCCTCGTCGGCGAAAGTGGATCGTCTTGTTTCTGTCGTCGAAACGCGATCCGTATCGTTCGCAATGCTCGCGCTTTCTTGATCGTACTCGTCGTCGTACCGCGTAGCAGCTTGCGTTTCCGCGAGATATTCCGTCTCGCTAATTGTTCTATTTCTCAGTATTTGAAAAAAATCCATTTTCTCGTCCGATACCGTACCGTAACGATCTTCCGTATCCTGACGTTTCATTCTGACAACATTCGCACTCTGATCTGTTTGTTTGGCAGCAGAAAAATTATCTTCCGTATATTTTTGTTTTCCTCTCCTTTCGCCTTTCTTGTATTTTATTATTGATGTATAAGATAATTGCAATTTTTACATTTTTTTCAAATCGGTACCTGTGATATTTGTTGTATTGTTTGTATCACTGTGTATTTTTTCCAAATTCTGCATACTTTTCTCGTTTCTGTCAGAACTCGCGGGATTTATTCCAATTGATTTCGCACCCGCACCTGCCTTGGTCGCGGCTCTCGAGAAGTACTGGATCGCGTTAAACGGGCGTTTGTGTTTTAATGACAAACTTTTGAAAACAAACTATCTAAATAAATTTTTCGTCGAGCGAGACACTTACTTCGTCCAATTCTTCCTTGAAACCAGCAACAAACGGTTCTTCGTTTCGCTCAATCCCGAATATCTCTTTCGCGTGTGGTTGCAAACGAGAAAATACATTGGAAAATCGTTTCGCTACTTCGGCGTTACGCTCGTTGTAATATCTTACGTGAGAATGCAGCGGCTTGTATCTGCCCTCGTCTTCCGCAAGAGGTTTCAGAAGATCTTCGAGATCCGCCGGTTGAATCATTTCGTTTTCGCTCTCCTCGTCGTAATTCATGTCGTCCAGCGCGATTTCAAACTCTTTCGCGTCGCGCACATTAATCTGCGCGAACGAATACAGATTTGGTTTGTGAATAAAAAAAGATTTCCGTCTACAGAGATTTCAATTTCCCTGTTTGATTGAGAAGTCGTGGAAAAAGATTGTTATATCGTAGATGGAGGGGTATTAGAATTTTGAAGACCTTATGATTCATGTGTTAATTTTTAACAGAAATTTAGATTTCATATATGTGGTATTTAACACCATAGCACTTATTCTGTCATATTAAATTAATTTGTTGAAGGAATTTCATTATAATATTAAAATTTTTCTCAGTCGCGTAAACAAATTTGATTCGTACTTAACTATTTGAGAAAGCGCTTGCAACGTACGAACAATGTGAAGAATCACTAAGAGAATATACGTATTTTGATGTAACATTTTGAATCTTTCCAGCAATCGATTCGTTCACACGAGCGATATTCTTGTTTTCTAGATGTTCCACATGGAAAATACGCAATTGGACGGTGAAGTTCAATTTTCAAAAGGACTTCGCGCGTTTAAACAGGATATCCTTCAGTACCTTCGTAATTCAGATACAACAGACTCCTCTAAAGAAAGCACAAACAGTTCCATATTAGAGGTAAAAAAAATCCTCTTCTACAAATCTTACATCAACCCTGATCCCGAATCTTTTTTTTTTTTTTTGCACTTTGAACGTGACCTCGGCTCGCAATTCACTTGATTTTAAAATATATTTTTAAATATATTTTAAAATATACAGAAGCTTTATTATTTTATTAATATAATTGACTATTGATTAATTAATTAATTGATTAAAAATTGTATCTCTTGATTAAAAATTTGTTATTTGATTTTAAAATATTAAAGATATCATAAAGATTATATAAAACTGACGTCTGCCAATATGTTTAACCAAAAAAAATATTTTATATGATTTATTTTTAATGATTTTTTCTGGTGCGAGTGCGAGAAGAATTCAAAGATTCAGAATTAGGGTTAAGTTTTTTTGCAGTAAACTATATATTTCTAACATATAAATTTATATATTTATTTATAAAGAAATTATGGTGTGATAAACGTACAATCTGACTTCGACCGAATGTTAAATATATAATTGCGATGCGACGCGCGTGTGTTTTGTGTAGAATGTAAGACTGGCTGCGCAAGAAGGCGTGCAATCTTCCAAACACATCAACCAACTGGAGACCTTTCTGGGAACTCAGGAATCATATTTGCAAATGTTAAACACAGACGTTTTGAGCAACAGAGAATTATTGACGTTCAGCGCGCTCGATTTGAGCACGACTATGAGCCAGACGTATCAGATCTCGAAAAAGTTCTGCAACGTGGCTTTCATGTACGCGACGTCGTGCGAAAGACTTTACAGTATTCAAAAAGAACGTTCGAGTTATCTGATCGATATCGAGGAATACTCGAGTTTCTTCTTCAAGATCTGTCAATTGTTTCACGATGTTAAAAATACCGCGTCCGTTACGGATATACTGTGTGATGCCAGAATTCCATTGTCCGCGGAAGATTGGACAGAGAGCAGAGGTGTTTGGTGCGAATTCGGGACCAACTATCGCGCGTTTCGCGATCTCGAGAGACGGGAGACGACGCGATCTCGCGACAATAATTACAGTCTGGGATTGGAAACGCTCAAAAAGATGCGCGATCTTTTTGATCGCGAACAAAAATATCTTCCGAACGTTTTCTCTCATCTGCTGCTCGTGTGCTCCATTATTCCTGGTAAGGTTTTTTCATTTGGGTTCAGCTTCGTTGTTGTACGTCACAAATGTTATGTTGTCAGTTTTTGATGTTATCAATTTTATATAAATTTGTTCTCCCCAGAAAATGCCAACGTAAACACGGTGTCTGACTTATTGAGAACGCCGTTACATCGTTATTTCGGATATCAGATATTCGATTTGAAAACCGAGCCGGACAAACTCGAGACAATCGCGTCCGATCTTCAAGTGAACTTGATACACAGTATTCTCGTGAACGCGTGTCCGAATATTTCTTGTCACGCCGAAAGAAGCTACAGTGGCATCAAGAATACCGGATGTATAATTCTGAACCAAAACTACAACGAAAACGTACGAGCATCTGTTACGCATATTCGTGTCTGTTTTTTTTTTTTAATTTTTATTTTTTTTTTATTTTGTTACACAAGCGATATATGTATAATAAAAAAATTAATTAGCTCGTATATAGCGTCAAACGCAGTTAACAATGAGAGAAAATAATTTTATTCTTGCAGCGTGTAAAATCAGCCACCGTCAAAGGTGTGAATCCGAATCAATGCGTTACGGAGATACTGGCCGAACTTTTGCAGATTTTGCGCGACGTGAGTTCGGGACGATCTTACTTCGATAATTCCTGTTTGAAAGGTATCTCAGATCGCGCGGATGTGCGAGCGGTGCTGAACAAGACGTCGAGCTTCGCCAATCTCGATCTCAGCGAACTGTCCGTGGGTGACGAAACCCTGGCATTTTTCCTCAACGTTTGGAACATCATGTTTCTTCACGCGAGTTTGGACGTGTGGTCCAACGATCCGCCTTTCAACGATTTGAGACACGCGGTCTCGTTGATGTCAATCGGTTACGTCATTGGCGATTTGGGTCTGGTAACGCTCGCCGCACTTCGATCGAAATTGTTGGGCAATCTCGCGGACGACTTCAGATTTTTCACGCGTATCGAAGAGCTCAACGAGTTGGCGTGGCAGGATTTGGATCTCGTACAGAACTCGAGGGTGATCTTCGCCATGGCCAACGAGTTTTACGGCACACCCGAGATTCGTGTAAGCTACTTATTACTCATTTTTCATTATTTGTCACGATACGCGAAAACAAATGTGATCAATGTGCTCAAATCCAATTGTAGGTGTTCGAGACGCAGATGTTGGACAAAAACTTGAACGACGCGATGCGCGATTACACGTCTCATTACTCATCGCTTGATCAAGGTGTCGAATCTACGGATAGTCCGACAACGAGAAAGAGAATCAGTTTGCCTGATTTTGTGAGGAGGTACAAGAACGCGTTTTCGCCAGGTGTCGATAGCGCGACGAACGTCAACGGAGATGCGTTTCCGAAAAATGAACTTGATATATTCAAGGAAGATACAGATGCGGCAGAACGCGCATATATATTTAATTACACGTACGAGATAATATTAAAATATTCTGAACACAATCTGTTTAATATCAAAAGTTCGAATAAGGTGGAAACGTTACTTTGGGAGACTCGAACGTTGAGATCTAGCTTGGTGCAATATCTGGAAAGCCATTGCTGGCTTCTTTCTTACCTCCTGCAGCGAATGTACAGCGAGAACTCAATCATTTTAGACGTAGACAATAATTACGATAATGTAAAACGCACCGCCTGTCTGGAGAATCTCTTAAGTTCCGCGTGGATCGACAAGTTGAAATCGTTTTTCAGCGTTAATCAAACTGTCACCGCTATTCACGACGCCGTCGTACCCGCCCAGGAATTGTGGCGTTATCTTCAATCCAGAGGAGAGGATCGTAATTGGCAGAACTCTTTGGAAATAATAAACGCGTTAGCCGACACGGTTACGCAATACGATACGGAGCTGCAACGCTTCAAGGATTTGATTCTGAGTCACGTGCTCTCCAATCTAGGCGTTTTATCTGTCACGAGAATGCTTCAGTATCTGTATCAGATTAAAGATATACATGTACTTACGCAAACGATTCTGCACAATATCAACAAGTGGCCCATGAATGTGTGCGAGCACGCTTTACTTCACGCGTTGCAGCACGAATTCAATTACAAACTGCCGGCTCATTGCAAGCATCGAATGAACGGCGTCTTGTGCAGAATAATGATCTTTCACAAAATGACTCCGTACTGCGTGAGCAAATCGAACAGCACTTGGTACGACGTAATGTATTGCACGGACAAGATCGAACCGTTTGAGATAATCAAGTCTTTGATCAACGCGGATCAGTTCGAGTTGTGTTTGGAGTGGCTGGAGTGTCAAGCGTTCTCCTTGGAGATACAACCCACCGTGATCCAAGACTTCTTGCTCGGTCTCTTGAGAAAGGAACAACAGGACTTCAAGCAAGCTCTGAAGGTATGAGAATTTTTTATGATCATTCTTTCGGAGAAAGAGTAATTTTTCGACGCGATGTTAAAAATAACAAATTTTCGCACAACAGTTTCTTCAAGCCCTACCGTCGAGTCAGTCGGTGAAGATATGCAAAACAGTTCTCAAGAAGTTGGAATCCATCAGCGCGTTGCAGTTTGTCGCTAATTATTTGCTGGAACATTGCAAACCGTCGGAGCAATCCAAGTATCAGAAAACGTTGATAGGATTGGAAATTTTGGAGATGTTGGAAAACAAAGACAGAGCTCTGTACATTCACTTGATAAAAGAACCGTTGCTGATGCTGGAGCAATTGTTGATGAATTGTAAATTTGAGAATATTCAAAAGATTTTAAATACGTTACACAAGAACTTGCAACACCCCGATGTGAGCATCGGCAATTTTGACAAGATAATAAGATTTTATGCCAAAAAGTCGTTGGATTTCCGTGTGTCGCTGCAGCGAGACGGCGTCGAGAGTAGAGTACAAACTCCTTCACAGTCCACATCGGAAGCCGAAAGTAACGACTTTGTTATGCCCGTTAACGTGCCGACCAAAGAGGAATGGGTGCCCAACGATAGGGTAAATAGAAAAAAATTGGTGACAATCTCTCGAAACAACAAATAAACGTTCGCTCTTAGGCATCTCTTGTATTTTAATCATCATTTCTTAATGAAATCGTTTGTTCGACAGGCGAAAGAATGCAGTTGCTGTAAAGCGGTGATATTTTCGATGTTCAACAGACGACATCACTGTAGACGATGTGGTCGCGTTGTTTGTGCCGTGTGTTCTCAGCATCGTATGCAGGTTGCCGGTTATCCGAGTTCCGTGCTCGTACGGGTGTGCGACGACTGCAAATGTCAAACGGTGCTGCAAATGCGCGCGGCTCAAGACGCACCGTCGACGTCCAGCAGCGAAGTGTTCGATTATTGGCGATTGACCAGGGACGAGAAGCACAATCGCACCATAAGAGAAGAATTCTCGTTCGAACACGCACCCAATATTTCGTTGTGTCTCGCTATTCTTAACTTGCACTCCGATCACAAAATATATACCAGGTAATAATTATTTCCAGGTTTTTTTTTAACACGTCCAGTATTAACAGATAGATTTGTAGCACAAAAATTATTTAAAAACAAAAAAACGAGACAATTGACATTCTCATTTTGTTTGCTTTTAATTTACAAGATAATGCGCATGTGTGTGTGTCAAAATTAGAACTTGTTCTAAAAAAAATGGCTTTTTACTGAACAGAGTTATGATTAATAACCCACTAATTATACACAGCTTCCTCTTGGATCGTTGTGACGAAATGAAGCAGTTACTCCAACCCGTTAACGGCGGCAGAATAAATCCCGAAGTCGATCATGCGGTAATCATCAAGATGATACGTTCTCTGTTGATCGCGGTTAAAGTGAAGTGCGCAAAGCTCGGTTTCAACACCGGTCTCGCACACTGCGATCGATTTCTCTCCCAAGTTGATCTTATCGCGACTCTGATTCAGTCCGATTGTCTGACTCTCATACCGACAGACGATTTGGACGAGCACACGTTGAGGAAGCTGCGCGATCTTCTCACCGAGAAGGAACAGTGGACGCTGGCGTTGAATGTCAGCACGAAGGCAGGACTGGATACGCAGGGTGTGTGGGCCGCGTGGGGAAAGGCATGTCTGAAGGTGGGATATCTGGATCAGGCTAGAGAGAAGTTTCATCACTGTCTCGATAAAATGGTCTACGAAGATGTTGACGATTGGGTCGTGCTGTCTTACAGCAGAGAGCCAATCGAAAAAAACAACATCGAATCGACGACGGAAACGACGACTTCGTCTGTAACAAAGAGAAAGAAAACATTGGACGAGAGAAAGAGCGAGAGTGACGGTCACTCGAAGAGAAGCGAATATTCCAGATGCCGGCCGTTGAAAGATCCACCTTTGCTGACAGAAATTCTACAAATATTGGACAATCTGAGCATACACCGATTCCGAGCGCAAAATTCATCTCAGTCCAGATCTGACGCGGCACAAGAGATTTTACAAACACTCAACAGTCTGAAAGCTGTAACCCAGAATCAGTTCAACGTCAAACACATGATTCCCACCAATCAAACGATTTATTATCAGGAGAGTTTGTATTATCTGTCGACTTACGGAAGCAGTAGTTCAATCCTGCAGTTTTTCTTGAAGCACAAAGAGTTCGACAAGTGTATGGCGTATATTCTGGAAAACGACTTGGAATGCGAATTGTTTCTTAACGCGGTTTATCTGCACTGTTTGAAAAACGGCGACATCGAGAGACTTCACGACGCGATGAAAGCAAAAGATCCTAGTTTGCTAGCTTGGAGAAAGTACCTGATATTTGCCTGTCATTTCATGGAGAAGAAACAACACTGGCATATTTTGTATCAAATACAGCTCTTCATGAGAGACTGCATAAGAGCCTCGATGACCTGCATCCGTTTTTACACTAACGAGGCGAACACCTATTCGGATCTGTACAACAGGATGCATCTGTTGCAAGATGCTCAGAAGCATTTGGAGTCGGAGTTGCAGATCGAGAGTTTGAGCAAAAGAAGAAGGAGCGTAAGCTCCATTCATAGTGGCCAAGCTGTTCTGACGATGGAGATGGAACCGTCGGAGATAGACAGGCACATAAACACCATATGCAGGCAGACGGAAATCGCCAAGTTCTTGGCGAACTGCGAAAAAGAAGGGAGAACGACGAGTGAATTTTTGAATTTATTCCCGAACATCGACAACGATAACTCGCAGACAGCTCGGGTGCCCACATTATTTGGCAATCAACAAGAGAAGATACACTTGGCTGTTCTAGCTATATTGTGCGGTCGCGATATCGGGGAAGGATTCGGCATAGCCTTCAGGATAATACAAGGTCAGTAAATAAAATTTATAAAAAAAACTTCTCAATTTTTTCTTTTTTTACGCGGTTTTCTCTTTCGTTTTGATTCTGTGATCACAGTGGCAAATAGCAACAAAGTGGTAAGTATAGCGAGCAATACAAGAGGACACTCTAATACATGCGTGGAAATAAAGAAAAAAAAAAGAGTTCGTCAAGATACAGATATACATATATTTTACTGATGATACATACATCAATATGTTAAAGTATATAATTTTTTCACATCTATTTACACACGTGTAACAAAATTAGATAAATATATAAATAGTGTATAATTTATACGTATAACCGCGCGCTTATAAAATAAGAACAAATGCGTTGTAATATGCGTAGTGTAATACATTTATAAATGCAATCGCGTATTGTCAATATCGTACTTTTGCAGATTATAATCTACCGCAGCAGAAGATATATTCGTTGGCTGGCCATGTGTTGGCCTTGAAAAGTGATCTAACTGCAATCGAGCAGTTAATTAAGTGCTGTCGCAGCTCCGGAGTCCCTAACACCCATGTTGTTTCGGATCATGTTTTGACACATTGCGTGAAATTGTTGCTAAGCCGCTCATATAGCGAACAGAATCCGGCTCTCAGAAATCACATAGATATTTTAATCAGACTGATAACTGATACAGAACTCAGAGTAAGATTCACATTATCTAGTAATCGCTTTACCACACACACACACACACATCTATACATACACTTTTTTTTACTACACATTATATTTAACTTCTCTCACGTGTTGTTTTACGTTTCAGATAAATGCGTATATTGAAAGCAAGCAGCTAAAAGCTGCATATTTGCTTGCCGTTAAACATTCCAGAACACAAGATATAAGAAGAATTTTAAGAGAGTCAGATAGACTTGGTCAGAGTGCAATCAAGATGATATGCTTAAAGTGGCTACAACAAGAACTAAAAGAATAAAAGCTTCTAGCTCATAGCTACTTAAGAAAAGCGGAAAATATATTGACGTTTGACACCGGTCTGGAATGGTTTTCCGTAATTCAATTTTTTGATCGCATTTAACCTGTTAGAGAGCCGGCATTTTTCCATTTGAAATCCTCAACTTTTTTCACGTAAAATATACGCGCATATGTAACCATATATTCAAAGCTTTGATTCGAAAATGTTTTACGGGTTTGAATATCGACGTGTTTCGTGAACATTTCAATTTCGCCCACTTCATCGGGTTCAAACCTGAAAAAAACAATCTTCGAATGTTAATACAACACACCGCAAGAGCATCAAATATCAGATTATGTACCATATAGTTGGTAAGTCTGTTGCTGGCCCATATATGGGCCAGTCCGGCTCTCTAAAGGTTAAAAAGAATAACATTACGTTGTCATATAAGAAATCACTGTTAAGAAAAACAAGTAGAAAGACATTCACAAAAAGTGATAGTTCATGAACTTGAACAAAATATATAATAAAATTTTAAAACTGGTAAAAAACAGTAACGTGTAAAGAGTATCATATATAAATCAATTCTGTTCTAGATGTACATACAGGACATCTTAGATGTATAAGACAGTTTGAGAAAAACTCAGAAAATGTGATGATACATATATATATATATAAATGTAATCTTAAGTACTAAAGTAGATAAATTCCGCTGAAGTTGTTTAATTCAACTATTTTTAAAGAAACATATTTATTACACGTAATAAACGTTTTTTGTACTCTATACTTACTAAGGTCTGTAATGCTGTGATATATTTGTTCTTCGAGAAATAATAGTTGTATATCTAATACATCTCTTACGGATAGATGCGTGTCCTTATGTGAATACAAAGTCTATATATATATATGCGTGTCCTTATGTGAATACAAAGTCTATATATTGTGATCACACTTGTGTGTGATTGACACATGTTAATATGAATATTGAAATGCAAAGACAAAGGAATGTATACAGCGAGACAGTAGTTTCTTCCTATCCTAATAAAAAAAAAAAAGAGACTTTTGCAGATATTTGTACAATTATTTCACTCTTATATTAATTTTGTTGTAATTTGATTATTACAACATGATTTTTTTCTTAGTATAAATTTTCTTAAGTATTTTCTTACGTTTAATGATCGTAAATCTTTTATCTCGAAACGACGTATAAACTAAGTTCTAACATAATAGACATTTAAACTATTAAAGTGATTTGCTTAAATTACCAGGAAACTTGTCACTCTTGCAAACAATTTTTTTTTTTTTATCCCTATGTTAAATACATACTTCTGATAATATCCTCTCTCCTTTTTTTGTTTAGAAAAATAAATATATATATATATAAAATGATAAAACTTTCCCAAAACTATATTAAAAGAAGCTATAGAAATGTGTCTGTGGGATCTACAAGTTGTAAGATACAAAAGTTGCTCATTGTTTATCCTCCATCAAAGCTGATAATCTTTCTTCGTATTTCTCAGCAAACTTGTCATCTATATTCTTAATCGCTGCCAATAAGGAGTCTTTCTCGTGCTGGGACCAATTGCTACTCCACTCTCTGAAGAGTTTAACGCGACATTGGAACAAGCTCGGAGGCCTATCTGATCCCTCACAATCCAATTTTTCCATCCCAGCCACCAATCCGTTTACAAGCCCCGGAGGGCCACAGTTTTCCAGGAAGATTCCCAAAAAATCGCTCCGCTGCATTTCGGACCACTCCCGAAACCACTCTATCATGTAACGCAGTTGAGCCTCGTTTGATAACATGGTAGACATGTTCTTGCTTAAAAAACAAAAAAAAAATACACGTTCCAGCAGTCAGATGCTGACACCAGCGAATACAAAAGCGTTTAAAAACCAAGTTTTTGGAGTCAGACACTTTTATATTATCTATGCTTTTTGGGAGTGCTATGTACAAAAGATAAGAGAGATGGAGATAATCTTTATCATGTATTTGACGTCTTTGTTTGTGAAATATCTCTTTTTGCATCATACAATTTTTTTCATAATTTAACAATTAGATGACGAGAAGGTGTTTTCATATAATGTTTGACGTTTTAACAACGCACACTTACAATTTTAACATTATAAGAGAATTGCAACAAATCAAATGTTTGAGAGTGAGAGATGTGTATAAAAATTTGATCTCCCGTTCTCTTAGAGAGGGTCAACAAACTCGATTTTTTAACTGCAAAAATTGTAAAAATAAGAATCAATCATATCTCGTCAAAAGAAAAAGACCGTGTGCGGAACATTTTTTGTTTTTTTTTTTAGGTTATAAGAAAACACTCGTGATGCAACAAAAAGTTGAAAACCAATAAGAGTTAGCGGTACAAAAGTTGAACAACCGGCGTAAATGTGCGAAACGGTAAAAATTACCAATTCGTGTTTTTCCGGCAAGCTGCGTCCCACCGCACAGATGTCCGTCTCTTGTGTTTGTTTAAACAATTATCCGTTTCATTCACGCGAGAGAGCCCCCGTGTTATCACGTTCCGGCCATTTATCGTGGAGTACGGAGACGGCGTGCCGATAAAAAAACGCCGCGTTCTGGAACGACACACAATTGGAAGTAGGGATACATGTAATCCATGTAAAGCATTTTTTTTTTTTTTTTTTTTTTTTTTGAGGAACGCTTTGTTCAAGTATTTAACGTGACGATTTATTGTTTTAGAAGAATACACACGAATTTAGATCGACAACTTGCATTTCTTTGGGTTAACCTGCACCTCTTCTTCCTCTCGGTCTTCTCTTTTCTTTTCCTCGTCCTCGTCCTCGTCCTCCTCGTCCTCCTCTTCGGTGTCCAATTCCACGTCTGAGAACGTCGACCGGTCTCTCGTTTCTGCGCAATTCAATATCCGATCGAGTCAACGAACTTGTGTGAGAAGAATTTGTACACGACGATTAGAGAATTTTGAGGACTTATATGTATATACTGAGAGAGAAATTTATACTTTGCGCGATGTCGGACGTCGTGTCTTTCTGCTGAATCACGGTGGTTAAGAAGTTATTGACTCTTGACTGCACGTCCCGCAGATTTCGCAGCAACGTGTTCAAGTCATTCTCGTCGGACCGGGCGATTTCGTGCTCGTAGACACATTTATCTTCGTTATATATCTTCACTCGCACACCGGTCATGTCCATATTGCGTTCCGAAGTTTGAATGTTTATGTAAACGAGCGTTTCGACACAGACAGGCTCTACATACATACATACATACATACATACACACATACACACACACACACACATACATGTGACTCCGGTGTATGCGCGCATCTCTGATTGTGTGTGACACAATCAATCGCCAGTGATTCAACTCTTAGAGCAGTTTTCTTGACTCAACTTTCTCTCACTCTCTGGTATTTTTTTTTTTTTGGAAAACTGCTGGGCCTCGATTCTTGAACAATTTTCGTATACGAAACTCTACTGTTAATGTCACATATACTATGGCTGCTTTCCTTTTAGGAGACACAGTCGACACAAGTCGACACAGGAGTCATTCTGTCTCTGTTTCTCACTGAATACCGAACAAAGACAGAATGACTTTTGTGCCGACTTGTGTCGACTGTGTCTTCTAAAAGGAAAGCAGCCTATGGCCGTTTTCCTTTTAGGAGACACAGTCGACACAAAAGTCATTCTGTCTTCGTTCAGTATTCAGTGAGAAACAAAGACAGAATGACTCTTGTGTCGACTGTGTCTCCTAAAAGGAAAACGGCCTATAACAACTTTCGTGTACGCAAATTGTTCAAGAATCGAGGCCCCGGTACGTGGCAAAAGTTGCACAAACGCGCTCTTGCTCAAATTGGAATCAAATTTATACGCAATTTTTAGAGATTCATAATAAATTTACTCAATATAAGTCGAGATTATATAACAAACACAAAATAGGTTTTTTTTTACATATATAATCTATACGTGCGTAATTTTTATAAAATTTGTATTAATATTGTCCTTTTTGTTTATATAAAATGAAACTTTGACATAATATATATGGCTGACATAATCAATAATAAAAATAAAATAACAATAACTTTCATACAGTGTAGTACTTTAAACATTAGTAATTATTTATGTTACTTAATTAGTGTCTGAGGTATTTGTAGATGAACAAACAGTTAAGAGATCAAGCTCTTTTGTTAACCTGTTAAGCTCTGGATTCAAGAGATCTTTTATTTTATTACACGTTTCATCACACTTCTTTTGAAGGAGATGAGGACAAAGTTCCTTCTCAAAAAATGAAGACAAACTCTGAGTTGAGAAGTCCAGAAATCTATAATATATCTAGAACACAGAGATCCCCAAAATAATGTTAATAATTTCAAAAGTATATTGCATTACAAAATAATTATTTCTATATAGTATTTATCATACACTTTTATATAAATCCTTATGTATTTTTATATAAATTGTTATGTATATATTTATTGATATGTGTGTGTTATATGTTTCAAAAGTAACCTTGAACTTCTTGTGCTGTGGATCTATTTCAAGTGCTCTTAAAAAATATTTTCCTGCAGCTGGTATATCCTTTTGCAGAGAATAATAAGTTATTGCGATAGCAAGAAGCAAAGATATCTCTCGTTCTTTGATTAAATTGTTATATTTTTTCACCATTTGTAGTAAATGAGGTAATGGCTCTAATTCTCCTACTTCCCAACCATATTCTACATAAGAGAGTTCACATACAAAGTTATAACGTTCAGCAGCTTTCTTATAATACTTAATTGCTTCCTGAAAAAAAAAAAAATGTTAAGAAAAATGAAAAATTAAATAGACATAGTATTGAAAAATTATATTACACTATGTGCATCATTAGATATAACTGTTTCCTTATATATATTAATAGATCTGTTACATGATAAGTTATGAAAACAGACTAAATCTTTTTTTTTCTTTTTAATTATTTCTTCTTTATATTGCTCTATATTATAAATCTAATATTAGTAATCACTTTACCAACCCTATAATCTCCACTCTGTCGATATATCATTGCGTAATAATGGAAAGTTGTTGAATTATTTGGTGTAATTTTATCTACAGCATTAAGACACATTATCGCATAATGTCTGTAATCTTCAACTTCTACTGTTGTGAAAATACGAGCTAATTTTAACAGTACTTTATAACTAGTAGGATTAGTCTTGAACATCTCTACGGCTAGTTCTAATACTTGTTTCTCATTATTACTTTTTTTCTCTTTATAGTTTCGGTCTCTGGAAAATTTATAAAAACTCTCTAATCTCATTTGCAGATAATATATTCCGAATACATGATTTTTGGTCATGGCATATGCTATTTCAAAATGTGTTTTTTCCATATACGATACTTCATCCGAAAGATTTACAGAACGTCTTTTACGTCTAAGATTTTTTGCAAGAATAAAATGCCATAAGGCACAGTCTTCATTCTTTTCTACTGCTCTCTTTCCTAAATCAATTGCCTTTTCCATGCCATAATCGTTGAAACAAGACCATGTCACACTTCCACAACCATACAGACCTCCTAACTCCACACTATTCATATCTTTAATATCAGTAATATTTTCTAATATTTCTAATATTGTTAACGCAGTAGTATCTTCCATATAATGCGTTTCAAATAAGTAAAAACATTTCGTAGCATAAAAAACATGTTCTATAGCTCTTATTATTTGATTTAGGTTTTTCCTAAAACAAAATTTTTGTAATGCAGTATAATAATATGCCAAGCAATTTCTTAAACCATAAATTATATTAAAATAAATTAATATATGTGGGTCATACTGTTGTTGAATCACCATTAAAAATTGTTCAGCATTTTCAATGCTGGCCTTTGCTGAATCATCATCCGCACTTAAGACAGCTTTATAACAATTTAATAAACATATTATAAAATGTTCCAATGGGCCAGAATCGTCAATTTCATCATCGTCTGTATTAGGACGCATTATTTTGTGCTTTATTACAGCATCAACTATCTCCCAGGTAAATGGACAGTCCAATGCTAAAAGTTTTTCCTTCACATTTTGCAATATGCTTTCTTCTTTACATAGTGCCATTTTATAGATTCGATGATGTCGTGGATATTGGACAAATTATGTGACAGACTCAGCTGAAAAGGCAAGAATAGAGTTAGACAGACCTAATGCTGATAGATTGCTTCCAAACGCACCTAACGAATCTTATGTTATCGAAACTCGCCGGTCTTTTGTGTCAAAGTTGACCCACCTAGGTTCAATACTTTTGACTAATGAGTCAGTTTCGAGAGATAAGAAATCAGTCTTCATTGCTCTTTAACTGTAAAACGAAACCGACACTCAAAACGCGTCTAAAATTAGCCGACAATATCCGGCGATATTACGGCCACGTATGGATGGTACACACAGCTACGTTAAACGTTCGCACAGAAACAAAAAGAAAGAAACGGTATACCTTTTTGTTTTATACCTTAATTTCTTGAAATATCATCTGTATCACAGAGCTATCTCGTATCCGTACAGTCGTGTCTACAAGCATGTAAATCGAAAAAAAAAAAAAAATCAGGGAATTTACATTACAGTAGTACATTCTTTGACAACTAAAGGACGACTGTCAACTGTTGCATCCCGTATTAAAGGTTCATTCGCAAGTCACAATCGCAAGTAGATCTCGCAGAATTTATCAATCACGTTCGTCGGTTGACCAACGTGATCATTGTGATTGGTCATTTCCACGAGACTTGCGATTTCACGATTTTTACGTTGATGCACGCGATAAATACTTACGCGATTTGTACATAAATGTGGAATTCCCCGCGCAATGTTGCCGTCACTCATATCACGTTTTACCACCCGCAATGACAAAATATACTATGCACTTGCAAAAATATTACTAAAAGTTCAAAAAAATGTATCTCAATTTTAAATACGTAGAAAACATTATCTTAAATAAATACTATTTGTTTGTTTTTTTTAATGTCACACTCACATTTAACTTATATACAAGCACATATATATATATATATATATATAACAACCCATACAGAAAAAAAAACTCCCATTAAATCATCTAGTAAATATGGCATTGAATTGTTGACGTCTAAAGGAATTTTCGTTCTGCGTGGGAATATAGATGGTGATATTGAAAATAAAATATTTGTTACGAGACAATTTTTCTGGAATTCCCGCGATATCTTGCACCATTCAACCACTCGAGGACGAGGGAAGAGAGGAGGGTCTAAGAGCAACGAGTAGCGTGTTTTCCGCGCTAGATTATTATATACTTCTTTTTCCACATATAGTTTTGCTCTTGTTTTCTTTTTTGAACATATCGTTACTGGACAGCACACCAGTCTGTGAAAAAAAATCTTCATCATTTGGAGAAAGTATTTCGCGATAAAAAATATGTAATCGCGCACGAGCCTTCAATAAACGGTTCATCGAAGCCACTTTCTCTTCCTGCATCACATATGTATTTCAGATAGCGTTGCATTCAAGCACTTTATCACAGGCTTCTGTGTGCGTGTGTGTGTGCGCGCGCGCGCGCGCGCCGGGGTAGGTGATGTGTGCATATACAAGGTGACGAAAAAGTAGCGGAACACCCGAATATCTCAGAAAATTATAAGTTTTGCGCAGAAAAGTATTTGAAATAAAAATTGTAGGATTTAAAAGGATCTATTTGCTGATTGTATCACTGCGATCTTGGATCACGGCGCCGCCAAGATCAGATCAAAGTCATATCGATTTTTTTAAATGAAACATCCTGTTTTTTATTGCAAGTTTTTATAGCTTCATTCAAGAGTTTTTCTAAAACATTATAATAAAGTTTATTTTCGTTAAGCACTTTTTGACTTATGAGGGGTATTGAATATTAGAGTATTGCCGGTACTAGCATTATATTATATTGACGTTATCATTCATTTTATCAATGTTGCTTTATGCAAAAAAAAAACTATGTTGAATAGGAAGTTAAGTTCTTTGTCAATTCTCTTGAATTAAGCTAAAGAATTTGCTATAAAAATTTGCAATAAAAAATAAGAAGTTCTATTTTAAAAAATCGATATGACCTTGACCTGACCCATGCAAGGTCACAGTGATAGAATCGGTAAATAGATCTTTTTAAATCCTACAACTTTTGTCTGAAACATTTTTCTGTAAAACTTATATTTTCTTGAGATACTCAGGTGTTCCGGTACTTTTTCGTCACCTTGTATATGCGCATACACATACTAGCCACATAAGAAAACTTTATTAGCTAATATATATACATATATGTATATAATCTTATCATCTCAAAGGGAACTGATAGATTTCTAAACAAGCAGAGACAAATTGAAATTGTAATTAAAACAAAAAACTTGCTGTTTCAAAATGTAAATAATATGATATGGCATTTTTTTCTGCAAAAATAATAATGCTAATCAGTATATTATTGCAAATCTGCACAAGACGTATGTTTTGCGACAAGTAATTATTGAAGTTTATAAATACACGTTATTAATTAGTTTAAATATATTGAAACAAGAGGAACAGAACTCCGGTTGCAGTTTCTTCTGATGTAATTCACAAACAAAGTAGGTCAAAGACGTAACAGAGGTTACACATGTGTGATGCGACATGCAATTAGATGAAGAATACTAACTTTGCAACGCGCACAGATTATACACTACAGCGCATTCCTAAGAAAGATAGAAATATTAGCATTTAAATCTAATGCTTCTGTGTGCACGCGCGCGCGTCTTATTTTTATATAAATAAATAATATTGTTTTCTTTATTACACCACCAGAATTTTTTATATTTTTTATATTAGCAGAATCAAAATCGGTAATAATCTTAATATATATATGTATCAGTGAAAAATCGAATCACGCGCAGTTTCTCAAATACGAAGTCTCAGAATTTTCTTTCGTAATATGCATAAGAAGCATAATTAAAAACACAAATATAAAAGATTTTTACTGACGTAAAATTTTTTCGAGAAATTCGTTTTATAACACGCATACGGATCTACAAAATCAATGTGTATAGATCTCGTATCCAAGTAATATCAAAGTACTGCCTTCTAATGATATTATAAACATCGTTTCTCTCAGTATTAACAAAATAAATTAAAATGATGACTTTTAACTAATTCAGAACTTACGCACTTCTAGCATCATTTGCAATGCTAATTAGTGTAATTTCTCTTTTCCTTTTCAAATAAATAACATGTCAACTTCTCATTATTCAACTTATTATTCAACTTCTTTTAGTACACTTCCTTGTAGTATATATAGTCACGTACATACAGAAAGGTTGACATACTTATTTTTCGTATGAATTCCTTTGTCCTTTCCCTTCTCCCCATTCGCGGCTATATAAAAGCTAGCAACCTGGCTGGTGCGGTAGTTTTTACTCTCTTGCTCGTGGTGTCTCGTAGCTGTTAAAACAACAATTTGTATATTAAAATATATCTCTTTATCGTCCTCTGTATATATACATGATGAAGAGATACCTCTTGCTTCTGTTGGCTTCGGTAATAGTCCTGACAAACGCCACCGAAAAATATACTGTGAAATACGACAATATAAACGTAGACTCGATCCTTCAAAATAATCGAGTCCTCACCAATTACATTCGTTGCATGCTGGATGAAGGACCTTGCACATCCGAAGGTCGCGAATTAAGAAGTAAGTGGAACGAGAAAAAACCTTATAATGTGTTAATTTTTTTATTTTATATAAACATTGCTGAAACATACAATTTTTACTTAAACATAATTCTTTACTTTGCATAAACATATATCTTCGCATATAAAATATTCTTGAATGTAGCTGATTACGATGTAATACTCTCTCTCACTCTATTACATAAATATTCACGATGAACTTTCTCGCGTGTGTTACATCAATGCTTGAGTAACGTTTGTACTCACTTTACACGCAATATCAAAGCATATTGTATAATTTTATAAATGTGAAAATTAAATAGTGTTAAAAATTTGAAGTAATAAAATCGAACATAAAAACGAAAGTAAATTATTGATGGTCAGTAAATAAAAATAAATTTAAATAAATTTAAATAAATGTTGACGTTTTGATTTTTGTCATCGGTCTAATAAAATAGAAATAAATAAAAACTGCAAAATATTACATATATGTATATAAACATAAATGTGTTTTGCTTGTAGAAACGTTGCCGGATGCTCTGTCAACAAATTGCAGCAAGTGTAATGACAAACAAAAGTCCACATCAGAAAAAGTAATAAATCATCTCAGAACAAAACGACCCCGGGATTGGGACAAACTCGTTGCTAAATATGATCCACAGAACGAATATAAAAAACGCTACGAAAAGTTGTAATTCTTTTTATAAATATTTTAATATACTTGCTATATATACACATAAATTTTTACACAAAATAAAAAATATAATTTATTATTGTAAGTAATTAATATGTGTGTGTTTTAATATATAAAATATATTGATCATTGAAGAGAAAATTTACACTCATGCAAAATTTAGTAAATTTTTATCCAGTAAAAAACCAGTATTTTTCATAAACATACTAAGAGTGACAATTATTTTATTTTATTTGCTTCCAAATACATCTGTAAGAACGTATATATATGTATATTTTTATATAAAAAGATGTATTAACAGAATAAGTATACATACATTATCATGAGAAAAAGTGATCTTTTTCTTCAAAAATGTCGATGTTAAATCGTTTATCAGATTGGCTTTTCTTTACTCGACTCGTCTTTTCTTAACTAACGATCCAAGCTGAAACAAATAAACAAAATATATGTGTAATTTCTGTAGTTAATATGTAATTTACACAACAAAACGCAAAATTATACTCAAATAAACATAAAATAAATGTAATAAAACAAGTGTAACATCACGCACGCGTGTGATTGCTGTATACTTATAAACGTACAAGATCCGAAATTGCTGGTAGATTGTTGGTTTGATCGGTAACAATAGGTTCTTGATCACGGACTTCTTTCTGCGCGGCCGTCTTTTTCATATTCCTATGTTGCGGGAACGTAGGCATAAGTTTCGGATCGCAAGCTGTAACCATATTAAATCACAAATCAATTAAACAATATTACCGTTTACCGACTACTGTATGCCACAAAAAAAAAAAAAACTCGAATTTGAAAGAATCAAAAATGACGTGTATACTAACGTAAAGGTGCTTCTTTGAAGTAACTACTTTGTAAACATTCTTCAGCAGTTGCTCTTTTCTTGGGATCGTACATGAATAAAAAATTCAATAACCTAAGACCTGCTGCACTTAACCAAGGAAATCTTTGTTTCAAGTTATTGTAAGGTTGCTGTTTGAGTGTGAAATTCTTTAACGCTGGTAATGAATTAAATTCCGGCCAAATGGCTTCGCTGGGTGTACCCAGTAAATCGACAATTAATTCTAATTGTGCGATTTCTGATCTGCCAGGTAATAAAGGTTTATGACCCAGTAATTCGCCTAATAACAAAACAAACATCATTATGCAGTGTAACCACATTTTACGAAATATAAGAATAATATTTGAGAGTCTGTTTATTTACTCTTTTTGCATTATTTTTTATTTTTATTTTCTTATCGAAATATGAACACACGTTAATCTTGTTCCAAGTGCAAAAATTGCGAGCAACATAATAGTGGTGTAGCAATATAATGCCCGGGGCATTTTTATGATCAAACAACATGTTCAAGTAGTCATATTCATATATATATATATATATATAATTATATTTATACATAATTATTTCTTTACCTAGTATACATCCAGCTGCCCACATATCTACAGAAGTGGTTTGTGTTTTTGCTTGCAGTAATAATTCTGGTGCTCTATACCACAATGTGACCACTCTAGGAGTCATTGGTTTTAATGGCAAACCAAACCACCTAGCTAGTCCAAAATCGGCAATTTTTACACAACCTTTGTCAGTCATAAGAAGATTAGAGACCTTTAAGTCTCTGTGAACGATGAAATTGTGATGCAAATAACGAAGACCCTTCAATACTTGAAGCACTATGCATTTCACTTGACTTTCTGAGAACGGTGCCTGCATATTATCTAACAGACTTGCTAAATCTTGTTCACAATACTCCATTGCAAGAAATATGCTTTCAAGACTTTTTCCTACCACTACTTCTCTCAGGTGTACTATGTTTTCATGCCGACATGATAACAGAACTGAAATTTCTCTGAGACCACTTACTGGCAATCCGTCCTTTTCATGCTCCATTCTTACTTTTTTCAATGCAACAACCTTATCATTTTTAGTATCTCTTGCTCGATATACAATCCCATAAGTACCTTCTCCAATACGATTGAGTTTCTCAAATTCAGAAACAAATCTGCATTTGCCAAGCTGTAAGAAATATATAAATTAGATCCAATCTCCATGATTACAAAAGCAATTTGGTATAAATGTATTTAGACAAAATTTAGCAAAACTTTCTTACGATATCTTGTTCTGGTATTTCCATAGGTTTGCCAGTTAGAAAAGATGTCAATACACCTTTTCTCGTGATTGGGGCTGAGGGATCTGGCCCCGAGTCCATGATTGTTTTCTTATCGCTATCATTACGTTCTATCGATTTCTTTTCCAAACTTTCGTCTAAAAAAAAAAAAAAAAAAATCATTAAAAGCTTTGTTACAATTAAACTCTTCTTGTTAAATAATTTTGCATCTTGTTGTTTTCCAGATACAATACACAACATACACAAGCTTATCTTAGTTGCTGTATTGTCTTAAAAAATTAAAACATTGTTTACCTTTTGTCATGTTGATCGCGAAATTGATACAGTTAATTAACTAATTCTCAGCAATAATTGCTGCTCAGTAATAATTAAACGCTAATTCCGAATTTCCGAACTAACGTTTACCAATACCCAATAACGTCCTAACAATGCCGGTTATCATTGAAGTGCATCAACAAAATGATGAGCAAACCTCGAAGCAACCACTTCTGAAAACCTCTGGCGGTAAAAACGTGAAACGCATTTGTGCAAGTAAGAAATAAATAATTCAATTAATTGATAAGTTCGAAAAATTGACATGCAATCATACCTATGTACTGCTCAGCTCGATGTTCATGTAAAATATTTATATTACATATTATATTTAAAATTGTTCTAATCTATCTTACGATGGTATGTAGCCAGTTACACTGCGTGTTCAAATCGGGAAGAAGAAAATAGGGTGCGTTCAGACAACTCAACAGTTGAGAGATCATCACTTAGGGCGATGTCCCATTGAGCGGAAATCTATAGCGGAACGGAATGTGCGGAACCAGCTCGACCAATCGTAACCACAGAAAAAGCGAAGGAAAGAAAACGGAATGGCTATGATTGGTCGAGCTGGTTCCGCACATTCCGTTCCGCTATAAATTTCCGCTCAATGGGACATCGCCCTTATGATAGGACTATTCTTCAAAATCTGTTGCGGTCCCAAAAGTATGATCCAATCAGAAGTGATTGGGTGCGTTCAGACAACTCAACAGTTGCACAACGGTTGAGAGATAATCACTTCTGATTGGATCATATTTTTGGAACCGCAGCAGATTTTGAAGAATAGTCCTATCATAAGTGATGATCTCTCAACCGTTGAGTTGTCTGAACGCACCCATTATCTCTCAACCGTTGTGCAACTGTTGAATTGTCTGAACGGGTCTGAACGCACCCAATTCTACCGCGCATAGGAGAAGAAAAGAAGAACAAAGTGTGGAAAACAGGATTGCGTGCAGGATTGGCGAGAGACATCCGCTGACAGCCAATGGCTGTGTAGCGGAGGTGCTTTCTGCTAGGAAAAGATGAGCGAAACGAACGAGTTTCGAGGATCTTACGTTTGAGATCGCCTTAGGATGATCTATAATCGATAAAACGGTATCTTTAAGATGAACTTAAAATGGCCTTAAATATAAAATCGGACTGTAAATATCACAGAATTCTCTAAAAAAAAACTACATATATTTAACAGCCAATCACACATCGGCTGCGTTCGGGGAGAGCGCGCTATCAGCGCTGTTGCATCATTCTTGTCTTTGTTGCTCATTAGATATAAAAAAAAAACAAAAACAGATAGAATGACGCAATAGCGCTGACAGCGTGTTCCCCGAACGCAGCCTTTGTCGCCCAACAAAAACGCAGAGAATGTGATATTAGCCTAATAATTTATGCCACGGTGCTTCTATAAATTTTGCGCGCTCCCTGACGATTCTTAGCGCACCAATCAAACATGGCTCGGTCTGCGAGAAACATGACTCGATGAAAATGAATAGAAATAAGCAAGTTGTGATCGAGCCAAATAGTGTCATATTGCATTGTACCACTTTGCGGAACTGATCTAATCGGGTTCGGATGCTCGCTGTTAAAGCAAACGCACGGTGACAAAAACATAGTTGTGTGCAATCGCGAGTCCAACTTCGAAGGATTATTTTCCAAGGATGTCGGTCAGGATGACGGACAATAATCTGGGCTTTCGTCCGCAAAAGGAATTGTGTTACACCAAACTATTGCCCTTCAAAGATCAACTGGAAGAAGAATCGCTGGTATGGCTTGTCAAGATCAAGGAGAATCTAGGACGTGCTGTTATGCTTCGGGAGATCAAACCAGCATGTGTATTTTGGACAAAACAATTATATATGTAAGAAAGAATTGTTGTCTTGCTTTTCGAGAAGCAAATATTTTAGAATTTTTAACTGAAACGTATTTCTATTTTGTGTCATTAACAATAGTTTCGTTATCAGGAGTAGTCGAATAGTTTTGTTATCTCGGCGTATCTTCTGCTATCTGCGGTACTCAGTAAAAAATGAGTACAATTACATTTTTTTCAAATGCGAATACCTATTTCCTGAGAAAAACTTTTGTTTGAAATTTAGAAAAGAATAAACAGGTCCAATGACGTAACACACAGCAAGACGTGTTACAAAGCACAAGAACAAAAGAATCTAGGATCTTGATAAAAATAACAAATATTATACTATTCAAGTTTGTTGTTATTTTTATTAAATTTCTAGATTTTTCGTTCTCGCTTGTGTTATTACGTGTACTTAACACGTTAAGTGCTACGCCAGTCCCGACGCTGACCCTTCCGTTTCGCGGAATTTTCTGTTTCGCGAACCGCGAGAATGCTGGGTTTACGTTTACACGTTTGTATGTAAACGCGTCGTCTGAACGGAATATTATATGAATTGTAAAGTTATTTTTTGAATTCGATGCTGTCGTCTCTAGAAATCAACGCTGCTCCTAAACGGAGTCGGAGTTCCCAGAGACTGATGTAGGACTTTTAATGTGCTAATAATGTATTTAAATATACTGTGTCAGAAAGATAAGGGACTTGGGTTCGATACATCAATGAATTTTGATTTGATTTTGTTTGCTGTACTAATTTGTAATGGGATATTTTTGTGTGTTATCTCTGACAACTGTGTATCACAGCTGTGTTTTGATACTTACTGCATTAAAAAGCTATACTTCATGTCACATGTGCTATAGATTTCCAGTACTGGCAGTGATTACCGAAATGCAGCCATGATACAAGGTCGTTACAGATCATTTAAACATAATACACAAAGATATATCCCATACAAATTAGTACAGCAAACAAATTTAAAGCCAAAACTCATTGATGTACCAAATCCAAAGAAATTTCTTATCTCTCTGATAAATACATTATTAAATATTTAAGTTTCTTGTTATTTTTACTAGCTTCCTAAATGTCATCAAATGTGTATGTAGCAAAAATATGCAAATATGTGTCAAAAAAATTTTTCATATTTTTAATTTTTTTTTTTTTTTTTTTTTTTTTTTAAGGGAGTCTTCTTGCTCTTACTAATACTGTATATTGTGAATTGTTCTGTTATAATGTTAAATAAAATTTTGCGTTCCAGGTACATAGAAGTATATGGATTGAAGTTTAGTAAAGAAGATCATATAACATTTGTGAAGTTAACGTATGAAATTTTTACCATACCAAAGTTGAATTCAAGTGTTATTATCATGTGTAGCAATCTGCTACAAGTCTTATTAAAGTAAGAAATAGAAATTTAATATTGTCAATAAAAAAATTGCACTATGTATTTATTTTGTATTAAGTGTGTGTGTGCTTAAAAGAATCTGAAATTATTCTGTGGATAGTAACATTTACATATTACTTTACTTTTGTGTAACATCATTGAAAAATATTTCATGAGAAAATGAGCACAATTTGGATAAAATAGCTATACGGACTTTTGTTGAAATAAAATGTTTGTGTGCAAGAAACTACTTGTTTGTATAATCCAATTTTTTTTCCAGAAAAAAGGAATTAATTAGTCCCGATGAATTAGAACTTCCATGGAGACCTTTGTATGAAATGCTGTATACAATCAAACGTCCAAAATTGTATCGTTTTTCTGGACAATTACAAAATTCAATATATACCTTGACTCGTGTTCTAAACATTTATTTTCCAGTAAGAGTTTTATATATGTAATTATATTTTCAAGAAAACATGAAATATTCACTTTTTCAAATTTAACACACATCTAATTCCATATTTTCCATAACAGCTGAGCGCCACGCAAGAAATATTAGATGAATTAAGACCAACACTTTGTCCGTTTGACGAAGCGGTGATGGGACGTACTCTTAGTATCTTAGAAAACTTGTTACCAACAAAATTACGTCCCCAGCATCATTCTGTCGGGCATCATTTGTGGTTTGATGAACTTTTGAGCATATGGAAAGTATGCCACAACGCGCCGTACTGGGAAAACACTATACTGTGCTTAATGGGGAGACTGGCACTTGACAATATCGGTTATATTGACTGGAGTCCGCACTTACCTGTAATGTTTTCTAGATTTACACGATGTTTACATCTACCTGTAACGTATAAAAATATAGACAATAAAAAACTCAAGTTCGATATATCGTCGATATGTATGTGGATAGTGGGAACTTTGGTAAGATTATGCGATTAGTGTGAACGAAGGGATTAACATTATTCATTCTAATACATATATCTTACAGGGAAATGGCTCGGACGCGCAGATGTATTTAGACAAATTCTTGAAAACTGTAGAAACGTACAGTTATCCAGCAAATTTTGGACGGTGGACAGGAAAATTAACTATACTTCTTTCCAAACTTACATATCATTTTCTCGCACGCTTACGCAGGTACGGCGAATAAAGTTAAGCTGGCGTCAAACTATTCGCGCCATTTGTTTTTCTGACGAAACACAAAGAACGCAACAAATCATCACGATCATCACTTTCGTTGCATTATTCTATGCGTCAAGCACGTTACTCGTGCTTACACATCTATATCATTTAAACGCGTCGCGTAGTTTGTGTTTAAACGTGTTTAAACCACAATCGTTTCCGTGTTGCCACAATCGTATTACGAATTACAAATGAATTTCCGAATGACTAATTGCGAATTGCGAATAGTGTGAAAGGCTTTAAACTGGCGATTAACGAATTTTGATTGTCACATTTTTCTCCATATGTTATATTGTTTATTTTAAAAATCAATCAGAACAGCATATATTAACTAACTGATTTAAACTTCTGTTTATGTTAATTTCAGAGAAAGATATTATCATAAACCAACATGGCAAACTTCAATTCCTGACAATTACAAGTTAACTGACGATGATATTGATGCTTTTGTCAAGAGTGTGTTGCCGTTGGCTATGACGGTTATATATCACAAGCAAAAAATTTTCGATAAGTGTACTGCTTTGCGGCTTCTTGCTTTGATAAGACCGAACTTAGTAATACCGGATATGCTAGAACGAATGTATTCCTCATTTGATTCTTTGACCGAACCACATAAACTTATAACTTTGATAACTTGCATGTCATTTCTAGCTAAACAAATGGTGCAAGGTCCTAGATATATGAACGGAGGTATGAAACCTGTTATCAGCTTTTTTTTCTCATACGTGTATTTTACACCAAAAAAAAATATTCAAATATTTCGTTAATTAAAAAATACTGTAAAGACAAAAGAGAAAAAAGAGAGATACACACACACACACACATACAATTAATAAGATAATATACACGTGTGTGTGTGCGTGTAATTCTTTAAACTAAAACAAAAAATAAAGAAAAGTTCTAACATTTACTCGCATTATGTAATTTTGATTTTTGTTCACTCTTTACAGATCACGCCTTTACAGAAGGACCGATGCACGTACTGTCTCTGCTGTTTCTTTCATTGCCCGGAATTGATGCAAATGACTTAAGAAAGTGTTATCTTACTTTAACCTTGATAGGTGCGTATTGTGGATTTATTTCTCTTGTGGATTGTTCAAAATCAACCGCCGAGATGACCGAGGACGAGAGAATAATATGCGAAGGAACGTCGCGTTTCGAGGATTTTGTATTGCAATTTTTGGACCGAGTGTTTCTAGTAATAGAAGCCTGTTCGTTGGAGAACGACAGTAACAATATGATTGTGAAAAGTAATCTTGATATATTTGCCCAGTCGTTACTTAAAAACACGTGCGCAGTTGTGTTGTTAGACACGAGCAAATCGATTTTTGATAGCGCTTTGCATAAATTGCGCACGTTCATGACGGAACGAATCTTCGAGACCGAAATCGCAGGCCAATTGGCAAAAGCCGTGTGCAGAGGATTCGCTGTGTGCAACGGGCGCGAAACATTGCGCGTACTGTTGCCCACGCTTGCGCAAACAATTTTATCATTGGTCAACGAGATGGAAGACGTTTCGAAGGAATATAATTTAGATCAACGTCTTCTGTACACCTTACTCATATTAACCGCGGTTGTCGACACCACGGGCGACAATTTGTTACCCTACATGGATACTCTGTATGAGATTCTCGATCACGTCTTATATTTGAGATCGAAAAACGGAAATGAAGTGGTGTGCAATTTGTTGCAAGAAATTCTCAAGCATTTGTCGACCATCACCATGTATCCTCCTAAAAAGATAATTTCCGAAGATCCGGATTATTGTCACATCAGAGACTGGGGTAAAGGCGTGAATGTCGATAAGTTCGATGCCAAATGGTATATTCCCGGTGAGGCGGAACTCGCTGCTGTGCAACAAATATTTTCGAGATATTTAACAGTTCAAATTGACAAACTCAAGAAGTACTGCGAAGATCCCAGCACATTAACTCCGTGAGTTTAACGAGACCTGTCTCTTTTTAACAGTTATAGAAATAAATTAGTTGTTTTTTTTTTTTTTACACGGAGCGTGATATGTGACGCGGTGATAATTTTTTGTAAATAATTGCAGAGAGGAGCTGCGTATTAGTCTGAATATTATAAAACACGTTCTTCTCGGTGCCACGGCGTTTTTACCAGTATGGACGGAAACACCGCTTGTAATAGTCGAGTCTTCCGTAGAGCGTAATGTGTCTGTGCCACGTCAGTTTGGCAAGATGGGATGTGTCACGATGCCTGACGGGAGTAACGTTAGGCAATATCTTGCTGGAATTATGAGCCAAGTCCAACGGACAATGCTCGACAATGGAGAAGACGACACAAAAAGTTTCGACGCTTTAATTTATGTACGTGTGTATATATTTATTAATTAAGTTTTAATTGCGCGCGCGCAAAGGATGATTCGTCAAGCTTTTATGCGCGTGTGCGTGTATTGGTCTGTTTAAATTTTAGATTTGGAAAAGTCTGTTGCTTGGAAATTTGCACCAGCAAGAATATTTAGCTGACCGGCTCAATGATTTTCACGAAGCCAAGAAGATGTTTGAAAATAAATTAGAAGGAAACAAAACTCGAGTACTTAGATTGCTACACAATCGCTGTATGGTGCAGCTACATATTCGCGAGCTGGCGCGTATCAAAAACTCGTGCATACTTACGGAAATTCACAAACAAATAATAATGGAGCTATTCGCATTGGCCACAAGCAGATACGCGAGCGTTCGTAGCAGCGCTCAACTCGGCCTATTTTCTGCTTTCAGATATTTTCCGTATTCCTATAAATTTCTTGTTCCTCACATTTGTGATATTTTGGCAAAGGATACCGAAATACATCATAACGCGTGTAAAGTAAGTGATTAGTGTGATGTTTTTTTTTTTTTTAAGAGTGATCATTTGTTGAAAAATCTTGTTAAACGTAAACACTTTTTGAATTTGTACGAAACAACAGGGCGTTCTATATATTCTGTTCGGAGAGGATGTAAGTCCCATTCTTGTGAAAGAAGACTGGAATTTGTTGAAGACATTGTGGCCAGCCGTCGTGCTTTCCAAACCGTCTGAGAAAATTTCTCTACGTACTTTGAAGGAGTGTCTTATACAAGTCATAAGTACTAACTTCGCTACGTGCACGATCGAGTTAGAAGTACCCGATAGATGTTTGACTGTTGCGCGCGCTCTATGGGAACACTCTCCACAACCAACGTTGCCGCAACCCGATGAAAATATGATACAGAGCGGTCTGCAGAGCTTAAAAAAACTCAACGAATCTAACGTAGCGGCGTATAATGGTCTGCTTGACGAACTGTTACGTTGTATATCGGAGAAATGTTTACACTGGCGGCATAGATTAATGGCAATGGGTTTTATACGCGATATGATTCATCCAGATCAAAATTATCCCGCTCAAGTAGTGCGTTACTTCTTGCAAGCTCTCATACACGATTCCGTGGAGGAAAGAAAAATTGCTACGAAAGTAGTGGCGTACATGTTGAGACAACAAAAGCGAAAACATTTAAAGGTATGTAAACTTTTATTGTACGTATAGATTTTATGAAGCGCGAACACTAGATCGTATATGTATTCACACTTGTATTTTAAGGTGGAAGTTAATTTAGACAGTTTAGCCAAGGAGAATACGTTAAGCAAGGAAAATCAGTTACAACTCGTCACACCTGGAATAAGAGCTGACAATTCTTGGCTTCAATACAATTATGAAACTCGTCCGCTCACCGCCGAACAGTGGGATGAGCCTAGATACGTCCATCAAGTATACACTGGTTATTATGTATGGCCAAAAGTCCTGAAGGTATACGCTCCTTCGTCCCAACAGCCTTGTCTTGACCCGGCAACGCGCGAGCTAACAGATTGCGAAAAAGAAGTTCATCTCTTCTTCGACAATCCGCAGAACATCGAAAATCTTATAAATTACTTCAGTTTGGAAGAGGTCAAAGGCAAACTCGACCCGTGTAGGTGTTTGCTGTTCAAGGGCTTGTTTTGCAATCATGGAATCGTCCATTTGAAGCATTTTCTACCTCATTTGCAGCGATTAGTAGAAGATAAACAGCACGAGAGTAGTCAACGGTGTGCCGCAGAAATTGTAACCGGACTCATCAGAGGTGCTAAACACTGGCCATTTCAGATGACAAGCGATATGTGGCAGGCGATATTGCCCGTTATAAGAACTGCAATAACAAATGTGACAGAGGAAACTTTTGTAGGATGGAGTATATGTTTCTTAAAATCACAGGAACACAGAGATCCAAATAGATATCACTGGTTGTTGGAGTGTCTTATGGAGGATTCGCCTTCGGAAGAAACCTCATTCAGACAAACCGCACGATTGTGCATGCTACAAAGTACCTTGTGTCAAGCATCATGGCGAAAAACAGAACTGTTGCGTCGTCTGCTAACGCGTATCGAAGATCGAATATTAACCAATTTACTGCAGAATGTTCGCGAAACTCTCGGATCTGTGTTAACTACTATATTCATGGTCGATATTAAAAGTTTGCGCAACTCATCCGATTCCATGACTCCGCGAATAGAAACCTTGATAAACAAGATTATGCCGCATTTAAATCAACTTATAACGAACAATCATGCGGATGAATCCGAGAATTCGGACAAAACAAAAATTATAGTGGAAAAAGTGTCTAATCTTTCGCTTGACGAAGCGAACCAAGTGTCTAAGGAAGACGACATACGTAAGGGAATGTTAAAGACTGTATGCAAGTGGATTCAATGTAACGTACATCAAGTACTGTACAGTGCAATGCCAGAATTTTATCAGCTGTTCCCAATTATATGTCAATTAGGAACTTCGGAAAATGACAAAGAACTCCATGATTTGTGTTTACGCGCTCTAGGATCGCTCGCGCAAGTACTCGTACTGCCCGAAGACATGTCAACTATATTGACAACGGTTAAAACAACATCCGAACATCTATCGTGGTCTGTTAGACTTGACTGTTTAGAGTATCTTCAAGTACTGGTCTTTCACAATATGAGCATAATTCTTAGCGATAACACATGGATCGATTGCATTAAAGATATTGTACTGCGTCTACTGGAGGATGATCGTCTTGAAGTCAGAGAGAAAGCTGGTCAGGTACTCAGCGGACTGTTACATTGCACATTCATCACGGACTATGATGAGTTATTGGCAAGTTTTATCGAAATTTATTTTTTAATAGTTTTTTTTTTTTTTTATTACATATTTGATCTATTTTGCGTGTGTCTGTAAGTGTGTGTCCGCATTTTTATCACGATTAGTAATATTTAAATATCGCTGTGTTTTTGTAGGAGGAATTTAAGAAAAAAACGAAAACGCGATTGCACAAAAGGAAAAGTCCTAATGAAGATTCGTCGAGAAATGCTTCAAGTGCAATACGTCTGCGTCATGCTGGTGTGCTTGGATTGTGCGCTTTTATTACTGCTCATCCGTACGATGTACCTAAATATGTACCTCCAATCTTCGAACATCTTAGTCATCATATGAACGATCCACAACCTATACCGGTAATTTGTTATTTTTCGTTTTCTTTTTTTCTTTGATACTTTGTTTACAGGACGTACTTCAGATCTTACGTATCATCTGTTATTAAAATAATACACACATCTGTTCACTTATAAAAATTATTTGTTGCGCTGTTGATTTTGTTATACATTTGTATTCTTTTTCAAAGAGTTTTGAATAATGTTTCGGAAACATTTAATTATATTACAGATGACAATAAGGAATACACTGAATGATTTTAAGCGAACGCATTACGAGAACTGGACCGGAATAAATGGTCATGCGCAACATTTCACGGATGAGCAATTGGACGTTTTGCAAACTTTGACAATACCACCGTCGCATTACGCTTGATTGGTGGTTTGACATTTAAAATACAACCAGCGTAGAGATACAATAAGTATGAACAGTAGACGATATTTGCGTGCTCAGTTTTTCACGTTTGTATGCGAAATTGGCGATCATTTTTGCGCTAAACTACACAACCACTTCTCAATCTATGCACATGTCAACAAACATGGTATGCAAACAAAAAAGAAACAAAAAAAAAAAAACAAATGTCACCCGAATCACGAATGTGAACGTTTTTATTTCCGTATATTTTAAGATAAATATACGTTTTCAAATTTTTTCTTTGAATCATCTCCAGAAGAAGTGTAAATAGAAAGAGAGAGAATATGAATATACACGTTAGATTGAAACAACACGAATAACAATTGAATATTTTATTTCGTAGTTTTATGAATTTTATTTTAAATGATTTTTTTTTTAATATGCTTCTGTACACAACAGTATATAGGTTTTTCACAACTAACTGCCCAATATTTCCAGCATAGAGTTTTTGAGACTTTCTAAGATAAAAAGTCTAATATAAAAATACAGACAAGATATGTGTTAGAATAAATTTTTAAGATAATAAACGATTAAAGATTGCCAATCACGGTGCTCCACATATTGCTCAGAGATGTAACAAAAAGTAGTAGCTCTCTAAAATGGATGATATTGGTGTATATTACAATATGCTTGTTCATTGCAGACATATAAGTTGTGTGTATCTATATATATATATATATAAGAAATTTAATATTATATCTCTTAATATATTTAATTTTTAATATGTTCAATATGTTTAAATTTGTACATGAAAACAAATGTGTTGCACAGTATATACAAAAACTAAACTTTGAAGAGCAACTGTCTTCACAACAGTCTTGCTGTTTTTCTATCAGATTGTTTTTGTCAGAAAGTTCTAAAGGATGTAAACGTCTTGAAAATATCAGATAGTAGTGTAGAATGTATGTGTATATTTTATACATGTATAATACAAGTAATAATTGTGTACATATGAAAAAAAGTTTTACAATATTTATAATATACACTATAGATCTGTTCTTCTGACGTATTTTAAAACTTTGCGAAAAGTATATAGCCAATCTGTCAATATTGTGTTTTACGAGCTACTGTCTATTATCTCTACGCTGGTGCGGTACGTAATTAAAACATTAATTTTAATCAAATTTATCGCTATAAATGTATTACGTTGATGTATTTAAAGTTGATCAAATGGCACATTTTTAAATTGCCATTAATATAGCATATTTTTTGCACCTAATAGTTTATATTTAATGAGTAAATAAAATAACTATATATTATCAATGTATATTTATCAAATGTTGAAAAAACCTAATACCTTGATGCAAGCTGCATGGAGAACTTTTATGTGGATTTTGACGTAATGGGAGAGAACATTGCGAGAAAAACACTTGACAGCTGCTGTTTTTTTTTTTTTTTTTATGTCATTATTTTAACGTGCCCATAACCGTTAGCCGATTTTTGCGGGCACATTCACTTCTTCTCCTTTTACTCTTATTTCTCTGATCTCTTCTATTTTTCCTCTAACAACTTAGAGAACGGTGTAAAACACCGAAAATGTCCAAAAATATCCACAGCGTAACCACGCACATCCAACCGACACGGCTGATGCAACAACAATGACAGCTGCTGAGGAACTAGGTTAGGTTAAGTTAGGTTAGGAACAGCTTTTTTGTTTTAAGTTGGCAAGCAGACTGGTGTATTGCGGGCCGTGAGCACAAAAAATGTCAGATCAAATTTTAAGTTGGCAATATGTAAATTTAAGGTTGTTTTTTTTCCCTGAACTGGATGCACTAGTTCACAGTCTATCTTTTTCTTTCTAATATCAGAGAGAAACCTGAGAGCGGCCATCCAAATGTAATTTTTTACGACGGTTTCAGCCGCTGGTTTTAGCCGTATTTCCACAAAAGTGGAACTCAAAGGCCGTTCTACATTAAACGCAAGTAGCAGATCTCNTTCCACTTTTGTGGAAATACGGCTAAAACCAGCGGCTGAAACCGTCGTAAAAAATTACAATAGGATGGCCGCTCTCAGGTTTCTCTCTGCTAATATAGATAAAAAAAAAGATAGACTGTGAACTACTTAGAATGGCGTATGGACTAGCTTGAAACGGTCCTTTGAGCCATATATGCACCACCATAGACTGTGAACTAGTGCAGCCAGTTCAGGGAAAAAAACAAACCTTTAGCCAGCCGGTTAAGTGCAGTTAGAGTTAGGTTAGATTAGGTTAGGTTAACCGGGAGTTGTCGAAACCGGTCCTAAAGTGTTTAAATTTGCACAAACATTTTTACTGGTTTTTTAGTAAGACGTGCTCTTTCTGATTTGGTTTCGTACTGTAGCTGAACCAAACCGTTACTGGCATATGATGAAAACACATGATAAATAATTACAGTTTTATTAATGAAACAAATTTGTAGCAATTATAGTAAACAGTTTATACTGTAAATTGAGAAATCAAACTCTAAAAATTTAAGCAGATCGATTTTGACGTGTACTTTATATGTAGTGAAAAAAATATAAATGATATGTGTGATAAATATTCGGAATAACAAAAAAACCGTGAAAAAAACAAAAAAACAAATAACAGAAAATAGAGAAAGATTCTTGCTATGAAGAGAAAGGCAGGCATAGATCGCAAGCAAGTGGCAAACACTGAAATAAGTCAATTGCGCGAAATGAAAAACAAATTGTTAAAACAAGCAATTGAATTGAAAGAACAGCTGAAGGCTCAAGAAGCAAATGGACATCAATCTTCGAACAACAATTTTAACATGTAATTAGCCACAAACTAAACAATGCTCGTTGTGTTTTATATATTCTATTGATAATTGTTTTATTATTTTAATGGTTGTGCAGCAAACTACCGTCTAACGAGTATCACAAATCAACGAAATCCATGTGCAACAAATACAAGATTAAACTATCCGAAATTTCGAATCAAATAACTGGAATAGCGTTCGAAAACGTGAATAAAAAAAGGTTGCGTCAAGACGTTTATCTTTATACAGCCAAAGTGGTAACAAAAGCAGTTTGCTTCAATTTAGAACTGACAGTAGTTCTCAAGGTATACAAGATATTGCATATATTATATTTTATGTTTCAATATTTAATTTTTAACTATATAGTTTTTTTGTTTTGTTTTTAGAAGTTTGACAGTTTTACAATTGATGACATCACGGCTCACTTTGTAGATATCGAGAAAGGTTACATGCTTGAGATATCTCCTTGGTTTCAGAAAATTGCAAAGACCAAAAACTTTTCTTGCCTCATGTCTGGTGAATATTCACAATTATAAGAAAAATCATAAACAATTTCAATGTGTCCACTTAACATATTTATATAATAAGCTGCATATTTTTAGCACTTTCTGATTACAATGAGAAAACCATTCTTAGATCTGAAATATTGAACAAATTAGAATCAAAGAAATATGCCACCACTGAGCAGAACAAGGAGAACGGAGGTGTATTAGTATACATGCATTCTCCTGCAGATACAAAAAAACATTATGTAACATTCCATTGGACGCTGAAATTTGTCAAGTTAACGTGGCACATAGAACACTTTTTTACAATAATTTCTTCAAACATAGGTACAAAAAGTTTAAATACTGCATCTTTCACAATGACATATGTCTGAAAGAAAAATGATAGTAAATAAGACTAATGGATATATATATATATATATATTATGTTGATTTATAGGTATAGAATTTTCAAAAGAAAATAATTTATTATTGAAGGATTTTTGCAAAGTTGACTTGACAAAGGACAATCTTCTAGAATTATGGTACAACTTATGCACTGCTATTGATGCTTATCATGGTAAATAAATAATAAAACTTCTCTTGCAATTATTTGTAAAAATAAGATCTTGAAATTTGTAGAAATTTATATTCTAAATGTATATAAAACAATATTTATAAATAGCAATAATAAAAATCCAGAACAAAATAAATTTAATAATAATCAATAAAGATTATTGTTATATATCTCAAAATTGACATTCATGTTTATCCACTTCCTTTTGACAGTAGAAATATGTTACATTTTACATCAGTTTGTTGCAATTCTTGTCCGATCGCTGAAGTTAAACAACGTTACAATTAGATGAGTGACCACTTAAAAACAAAGTGGTATTGTTATAATTTTTTTTTCTATTATAACTTTGTTTTCTTTGTTCTCATTCAGATTTTATTTAATGTGTTTTTATTCAGATTTAACTTAAAAATCCGAATGTAAAAGTGGCGATTCACGTTTAAAAAGCTGAATATATTTAATTTTTAAAACAATCTCGTCTTGTTTACAACTCTATATTACGAATAAATTGGAATATACTGAGACGCGCATGTGCGAAAATAGACATATGAGCGATTAGAGTCGATGTATTCAGTCGAATCTTATATACTTAAGATTGTCTGAAGTTTATCTTCAGATGCTCTGTAGCCAATGAAACGGCTCGTACACCATCGGATGATAAACTTAAGACGATCTTAAAGATAATACCCGGCTATGTACTCGAATACTAGTCACAGCTCTATCTTATATTTCAAATTGTCTTAAGTTTGTCTCAAGATACCGCACGGGCAGTTTTATTGGCTACGGATTCATCTTCAGATGAATTCAATACTTAAATATATAGGATCTGACTATGAGTACTGACTTTCAAAGTAAAAGATAACGATATCTATACGTATACCTTACACACGTGTATACGTGTGTTTGCATGTAGATTATATTATGAAGCGTAGTACGTGTAATAAGAAACCCAAACGCACAAGTCCCCAGTGGCGCAATCGGTTAGCGCACGGTACTTATATGACAGTGATTGTGTGAGCAATGCCGGGGTTGTGAGTTCGAGCCTCACCTGGGGAACATTTTTTTTTTTTCTTAAAATGTATAATTGTAATTCTTTACACTTCATCTTACACGCCACATATTGCTCATCTGTTGTACTTAAATAATTAACGCAAACTATATATATCTGATCCTCTCCCACATCCAGCTATAAAATACTACTAATATAATATAAAATCTCTCATATTACATTATAATAAATTTTTATATTATATTAGATTCACACACACGAGTCTCAAAACATTCACATTAAGTCACTAATGCGTTGAAATTATTCTACATGCGAACATATAAATGCGCGACCAAGTATTTAAGTTACATGTGTTGCACACATATAAAACTTCTTAACTTAAGTAAGACTTACACAGAGTGACTGAATATATAATATTGCATACTGCAATGTTATACTGTACTTTTTTAAACTATGTAATGACACAAATTTTATTAACAAAATGCAAATTATGTACATGACTTTTTACGATTCAAAAAATATATTTCAAGATTCTGCTGCTTGTTCTTTAACCGCTCGTTCTTCATTTTCTCTTCTGCGGTTTCTCCAAGCTCTCATGTAAGATTTTGGGTGAACAGGGAAATATCCAGCGAGTCCTAATAAAATCGCAACAGGTTTGGATACCTGCACATCTTTGGTCAGCCAATATTGTAGTCTGTCAAAATTGAATGACGCTAATTTCTCGTTATATATGTTTGGAATAGGATCGAAGGTACCAATTTGTTCCACTGGTTCTGCATTACGTTGTTTTTTAACCTGAAATAAGACAAAGTACATATAAAATATTAACTTTTATACTAAGTTGAGTACAAACTACTCCTAATTAATTTAATTTATTAATTTAATCAGTTGATCTACTCACTCAATTGACCAATTATACAGGATTAATAAAATTTAAAAAATCAATTCAATGAATTAATCAGAATTAAAGCTCACTCTTTATGTTCAATTGTTCTTAAGCTTAATCGCTTTCAATAGAGATGTTGTTTTTTTTCTTTTTACTAAATGTGCACGTTACAAACATATAAAGCCAGACTTTTATAAAAATTATAAATTTATATACCTTTATATAAACATATATATATATATATATATATATATATATA
>NW_018020615.1:366279-369679 GCF_002006095.1 Pseudomyrmex gracilis
GTATATAAGAATAAAATATATTTGTATTGTATATTGTATTTATAAATGTTAACAAAAATAACAGTTATAAAATATAAAAACGTTAGATATTTGTAGAACAAGCTATCTTTGTAAAAGAAAACTCGGTCCAACTTACATCTATTACGACGACATGAAAGAACGGTCTGTTAGCGCAACCATAACGAGCGAACCGTATTGCTTTGGTGAAGGGCGTAACAATACCCGATCCCGACGCAGGATGCATAGGTAGACGAGGCATGATTTGATAGTGTATCAAAACCAATTATTGATATTTTAACCAATTGTTCGCACAACTATGCTTTCTCCTTTATACAAAATATATTTCCATCGGATACAAATATTCTTAGGTACCAGCACTGACACCAACATTTCTCATCACCGGGAGGAACAAAAACTTACAACCTTATTTTGCACAATTTACCAACTGCAGATTCTCCACGTTGGTTTGGATTTCGTCACAAAATGGCCACTACGTCAGATCCATAGACTTACATATATAGGCTGCGGTCCGTTTCATGCTGAAGCGCGCATTTATCTATAGTATACGTGACATATACTACAGATAAATGCGCGATTAAGCATGAGAAACGATATAGGCTGCGTTCCGAGTTACGCTATATGCGCGCATTTATCTATATTATACGTGACGTGTACTATAGATAAATGCGTAACTCGAAACCATAAGCTGTGTTCCAGAATTGCTGCCAGTGCTAAAATTGTATAATATATGTGACGTAAACAATAGATCTTTAGCGCTGGCAGTGAATTTTGGAACATAGCCATAATAGACCACTCTTACCAATCAACGTAGGCTGCGGTCCGTTTCATGCTTAATCGCGCATTTATCTATAATATATGTCACGTATACTATAGATAAATGTGCGCTTGAGCATGAAACGGACCGCAGCCGTAAATTATCTTCTCTCCTGCGTGACGTCACGTTCCACGGCAGCGCAGGGGGTACGTTCCAAAATTTTACCGAAAACTATAGTACACGTGACGTAAAATATAGCATTTTGTTTATCATTGATATAAAAATTATTCTAACATAACAGAGGGGATGTACAACAAATAACAATTACGAATAAAAAATAAGGATAGAAAATTTTTGTAGACAGATAATATTCGCGATCTTATACGAGAAAAGTTGGTTTTTTTGCGTCATAGAAAACACTCGGTTACAGAACAAAAATTAAAAAATGGTAGAAAATAATTTATTGCAAGATAATACAGTAATTACGTAATTGTAATAATAGTGCACAATACTAGATTACGATCGAGGATAATGGAGGAAAAGGATTTTGTTTAGATATAACCAATTTTTTATGTTGATAAGATATGTAGCCTTTGATTTTGCCTTCGTAAATCAAATTTGCAAGAATGCATTCCGTCTCGTCCATATCTATACCATCCATCCCGTACATTTGCAACGCAACCAGAAGACTCTGCACCGGTATTTGATGTGTATTCAACGCCAAGTATACTTTTTTGAATAAATTTCTATAGGCGATGAGTTTGAGTTTTTCCACAATCAAATAAATGCCGGCGTCTATGAAAAAAGTTTCGTGTTTCGCCATCACGCTCTCTAAGGAGCGTAAGTCTCCTTTTCTCACGGATTCCGTTAGCTCCCAAAATTCCATTAAATTGTATTTCTCGAGAAGGTTCCGTTTCGGCATATATCCCAGCAACATCTTCACAGGCACAAGATACGTTAGGATTAATCTCTTATTTTTTTTACATTGAATGTGACAACGCTCGAAGGCGTAAGTCAAGTATTCATCAGCTGAAACAACAATTCGGCAACAATTTACTTTTAGAGTTAAATACAAACCTATGCAGCGCGCGCAAAAAAGAATTATAACACAAGAGCGCATTATACCTGTTTTGTAATCGCTGTCAAACATGTTTTTTCGCCCTACAAAAAACTTGTAAGTTATTTGTTGCGCCAATGCAAACTGATCCTTATAAGGGGAGGATTCTATAGCCCGTATTAACGGTTTGCACAGGTGCAATTTATTAATTCTAAAATATACTTTCAGCAATTGATTGATCAGAGCTAGCATTCCCCATCGTTTGGTGTCTTCCTCCGAGCTTCTGCTGTCAGCCGCGCAAACCCGGAAGCAAGCCATCAGACACTCGGCACACTTCTCCAAAACTTCGCCGGGTTTTAGATTTTTATTGTTCTTGGAATTTTCCGCACTTATTGCCGATAATCTCAGCTCCAAACACATTGTGTTCATTACCGGCAACATCCAGTTTTCTTCCTTTTGCATTTGAAGAATCTTGGCGAGACATTGCACGGCTGAACTTTGATAATTGTACATAGAAAAGGGGTCGCTCTTATTCATGGCGGAAACAGCTCTGAAAAAAAAAGAATAATAATAAAATTGTCAGATACTATTAAACACACATAGTCACTTTCTGATGCAGAAATAAGAAAAAGTGTATTCTTACTTTAAGTGACAAAGTACCAGGTCATCTAACGGTGCTGTCAAATGTTCCATAGCTTTAGTCATAGCGCTTTCCGATCCAATTTGAGGTATCAAAACATGATTGTGTCTCAGTGACAGAAGATCCTTCAAAGAATAAGATTTTATATATAAATTCACATGTGCGATAATATTTAATTTTTTGTTTTAAGAATTTTATGATCACACCTACCGCCAACGCGTCTCCATCCTGATTGAGCCATATTCGCCGAATCTATTTAATATGTAAATAAGAAAAAAATATAAAATATAACAACACACACACAGATGTGAAGAAAAAGAATTTAGATTTGCTCTTGTTGCTATTTTACCTGCATTATATAAGAATCCATTTCGATCATAATTAATTAGAAGCACATCCACAAAAAGCGATTGAACCGTCAAGGTTTATGAAAAAAAAGCCATCTCTCGCGATTTTTTAAAATTTACTAACCTAGAAACACACTGTATACATCACAAAATAATACAGTACAGTGACATATGGGGAGGAGTGGGGGGTATACGTGCAGTATTAAGGCCTGTCTACATAAAACGCAGACGCGGATCGCGGATAGATCTCGCGGAATCGACTAATCACGTTGTGGTCAAATCGGCCAATGTGATTAGTCGATTCTGTGAGACCTGCCACCTCGCGTCTCATGTAAATGGGGCTTTATTTCCAGTTTCTATCATCACAAAAGCCTGTTCTACATTGATCGCAAGCGCAAACGCAAGGAACAGATCTGGTAGAATTGACCAATCGTATTGATCACATCAGCCAATTGACGAGCGTGATTGGTCAATTCTACGAAATCTATACCTTGCGTTTGCGCTTGCGATCAATGGGTGCGTTCAGACAACTCAACGGTTGAGAGATCATCACTTATGATAGGACTATTCTTCAAAATCTG
>NW_018020615.1:369794-384754 GCF_002006095.1 Pseudomyrmex gracilis
ATCTGCGACTTGCGTTTAATGTAGAACGGCCTTTGAGTTCCACTTTTGTGGAAATACGGCTAAAACCAGCGGCTGAAACCGTCGTAAAAAATTACATTAGGATGGCCGCTCTCAGGTTTCTCTCTGGTAGAACGAGCTAAACAGAGCCGAGTTATAGAAAATATCGACAAATGATAAAGTTGTGTGATTCTTTGTCGGTATTTTAACTTCTTCTCTAACGCGAGCTAAAGAGAGGGAGAGAGGTACAAGAAAAAACAAAAATCATCGCACATAATACAATAACTTGAAAAAGGCGGAGGGAAAGAACGTTATTGAATCAAAATGAAGAGTTGAAAATGCGCACTGAAAAAAACGCACTTAGTATTTGCAAATATTTGACAGTATTTTCAAGTATTTGTTAATGTTTTCTATTTTTTTTAAGTGGTATATTTTTCACGTGTTCTTCAAACGTCAAAGTGATTCTTGTGAGCACGGGAGTGATTTGTTGATTACATTGAGATTAGGTTAAGAGAAATAAATCAAAAAACTATGACCGGTTTCCTCACATTTTGCATAATCTTATTCTTCCTTTATTGTTGTTTCACCTGGTAAGTTTGCAATACTTGTAAAAATCAATAAAATGTCAGTATAAAGCAAAATAGTTGTGTTGCAGAGAGATTTGTATACATTGTTTTTTTCTTTTTTCACACAGGATTGTTCCAAGACTGGTGGCATGGTTGGTGAAACGTCGTTACAAAATTTACCTGCGTGTTGGTCACATCTCTCTGCCTTATTTTGTTCTTCGTGATGTTAATATCACCAAAAATGGTTTTACATTGGTGAGTGTTCGAAGAGATATTGCGTGAATATACAGAGAAAAATATATACAATATAGATTTATACAAGAGAATAAATATGTTCAATTTCAGCAAATCGAAGAAATAAGCGTACGAAGTAGTTTATTCAGCAGTGACGTAGCAAAATTGTTAGCTGTTATTATGCGAGATGTCAGAATAAACAAAGATGTTCCAGTTGACACAACGTGCAAAATAAAGCAATCCAATGAACTGTTGGACTTTAGAAATAAGAAGATACCTCCTATAATTATAACCTTTGTACAGGTAAGCTTTACAGAGCTTTACAATTTGTTTTTTTTCTTCGTGTGTATATGTGTACATGTGTTTTTGTATCTGTAATATCATATACATTTATTCTCCCATATTTCTCATAGTTTATGGCTATACATGTAGAAAATATAAGTCTGCTTGTTCTTGGCGACGGTTGGTTGGCCAATGGTAATGCGGAAAGTCTCAATTTGGACGGCAGTATTGTACATGGGGCGCGCACACTCTTAGCATCCGCTTCGATTGTAGGCGGTGCTATGAAATTACTGCGACATGCTTCTGACGCGTGTCTCTCACAAATAACATTTGCCGGAACGGTGGAAGCCACATTAAAAGCTCAGGGTGAACTTTCAGTTGAGGTATGTTACTTAAAAACTTTTTGATAATATTTATAACAATTTTGTCATCAAAGTTTGCAATATCAAATTTCTTTTAACACAAAAAAAGATTTATAATAAGCTTCATCATTAAAATACTTGACAAATTTGTTGAGCAACAATTTATTTTTTATAATTGATATAACATTGGTCTCATAATTATGTATATCTGATTGTCGACAATTTCTAAAAGGAATCAAGTGGAATCTGATTTATAGACATTATGTATTGGAATAACACAAACTGAAGGATCCGGCGGTGTTGGCCTCATTCAATTCTTACGAGATAGAAGAACATCGAGCGCCACATCATCTTCGTATAGGAATGTATATAACTCGTCCGATAACTTAATAGCTAGACTAGCACCCATTTTACCAAAGGTAAGTTATCAAAAATAAACTTCAGCGTAATTATGTTTTGAAAAAAAAAAAAAAAAACATACAATACATCACAGTTATATTTTCAGGATTTTACGTTAAAAATCGGCAATTCGTTGATAATAGCTGGCAGGGAAGATGGCAGTATGATAGGCTTGGAAGGCACTTTGAGAAGTCTTCAAATCCACGCGAAATTCCAAGCCGATATAGCGAGATTGAATTTTGCCATGAGTTTGGACGGTCTGTGCGTGCGCGGAAAACTTCCCATTTTAACTCTGCATTCGCTGTCGATTGACACAAAGGTGAGGCCAATAATTCGTCATTGAGAATTAAATTTGACACGTAATTGAAAAAAAAAAAAAAAAAAAACATACCTCACACTCGGTTTCTCGCACACAGATGGAAAAGAACGTTTTGTTTGTTTCTGTGCAATTTAACAATCTGTCGGTAATATACGATCACAAGGATTTTGAATCGTTACTTTACACTAACGAGAATGACATTTCAAAACCTGTTAGCGAGATATCGCTCAAGGACAGATTACCGAACTTCGAGGTAACGTTGAATATCGAACTGTACGATTCTTCGTTGAATATTAAATTGCCCAACGTGCAAGAGGCGTCTTGCGGTGTTACGCATATGAAATTTTCCTTAAATTCGTCTACAGGTATATTTAGCTTTTTTTTTTTTCTCGTCAGAGAAAAACATACGTAACGATGTTAACTGTAACGATAATGCAAGAGACACATTCTGTTCGCTTTAACAGACAAGGTCGAAAGTGTAAATACGGAATTGGTCGTCGAATCTTTGTACTGCGCTTTGAATGGATCTAATAGCAACGTCTCCGAGATCTCACATCAATGGGGCAGCCCGCTTTCGATCGGGGTATTGCTGGCAACGAGTCACAGCAACGCCATGGGGATCGCGGTTGATGCTCTTGTCACGGAATGGAGTTTGGAGCTTGCAAAGTTTTTCGAACAAGCTTACAAGTAACAAACATTAAATAATAATGTCGATAGAATATCAAGAAAGAAAATTTTATAGGATGCGGAGTGAAAACACGATTGCAAATCCAATTGCAGGTGTTACAAGAAGTGTCAGCAACCCTCGGAAACGAAGAAGAAAACTAAAAGATTAACATCGCGCAACCCTCTTCAACTGAATCTTAAAGCGACGAATTGCAATCTATTCTTTATCGCGGAAAACGAACGTAGGTATCTAACGGCAATTACTTAGAGAAGAAGAATTTTTTTTTTCACACACTCGCAATACCGTTTCCAGTGTCCATAATGATGCGTCTGGATATAGCGACTCTGGAACAAAATGCAAAGCGATTCGTAGGCGTGGCGGAAGGTGTGAGCGCGATAACCCTGAACAAAAACGAGCCGATCATGTGTCAACACGCGCAAGCTCTGACCCATCCGTTTCTGGCGATACGAAAGTGTAAGGCCGCGATCAGTTCCGACGTTGTAAACATCAGCCTCGATGGCACCAATCTGGAGTGGAGTCCTAACTTACATCTCCGCTTGTTGCAATTCTGGATGGAATCTGAAGATTTCAGATCCATCATCACGAAAGAGTTAAACGCAGCTCGTGTCGAAGGTAATAACAAGCTACCGATATTCGCTACATCGGTCAATGCTAATTAGTAGATTCTATCTCGACTAGTTTTTAACATCAAGTCACGATGTTTGTTGACTTTTTCAGAGGTAGAGAAGAAGAAGAAGCGCGTCGTCGATTTGCTAGCCACGAGTGGAATTACCGTTTCCATAGACATTTCTACCAAACACTTCTTGATATTGACGTCCGATCATCTGCGTTGGTCGCAGGGCGAATGGAGACTCAACTACGTTCGCGTAACCTTGGATATGGCAGATATAATTATGATTGAAGGTTTTGACATGATCCGAGTAGCCGACAACGCGGAAGTGCGAATGGAGAGACAGAGCAACGAGGGTTTCGTGTTGGATTGGAATGAGTGTTGGGCGTTGAACATAGCGTCGATAAAAATTTGCTTTCCGTACGAGCATCAATTCACAAATGCGATACAAAACGAGTTGTTCAGCATCAGAAAGTGGCTGAAAGAAATCCATTCTGCGAACAGGCGCGATAAAGAATTTTTGCCTTGCGATTTGATCATCAAAATTAAAGAATGGACGTTCGAGCTCACCGATGATCCGTTCGAGGTGCGCTTACGCGATAATTACGAACTGTTGGAGGACGAGTACAAGGAAAGTTTGAAGCGACAGGCAATGCTGGACACCAAGGTGCAGGAGCTCTGTCGTGCGCATTTGCTGCTCCCGCAGGGTAAAGTCGAGGAATTATACGCCAGTTTGAGTAAAAAGAATGCGGAAATCTACGTACAACGATGGAAACAAATGCAGCGAGCCGGTCCCGCAAGAACTCGTCTGTTCGCATGGACTATGTTGGATTTGGAAATATTAGCTTTGGCCGACCCGTCCATAAACGGAACGGAAAGATCGATAAAAGCACTCCGAGAGATGGATCCGGAAACACCTTGGCCTGAGGACGGTTTGGAATTTAACACGTTGTGGGTGCGAGGAATCAGTCTGAAATGTGCCGAGTGGAAGCTTCAGCTTCGTGATTTTCCTCAGCCGCTGCTTCTGGTGGAAAATCTGAACGTGTGGGGCAGATTGGCGGGAGCTGAGGCTCTGGCGCCGTCGAGAGCGAAGAGAACCGTCAGAATCGAAATTGGCGCGCCATGGGAAGATGTGGTGATTGAGAGAGGAATGACGTCCTTGAAGTATTATCACGATCTCAATTGGGACATCGACAAGTTCAGATACGCGTTCGGGCCATGCTGGGAGCCGGTGATAGCGCAGTGCAATCTAAGCTTCGAGAAGATCTTCCATCCGTCAAGAGATCCGAGTCCGCCTTTGCCGTTCTGGGATAAAATGCGACTGGCTCTTCATGGCAGATTGACGCTGTGCGTGAAACAGTTGACGATATTGCTGCACGGCTCGTTGGATCCGTACAACACTACGGAAGAGATGGAACTTACGTGGAGCGGACTGGAACTCGACTGGACGCAGGGAAGAATCATTATTAAAGGCGATTTCGATGTATATGTACGCACAGCTAGTAAATACGATGACTGTCGACTGTTGCATCTGCCTAATGTTCGATTAAGTATTAAACTAGCATGGGTATGTCTGGGTGATCCACGTGATCATCATGCCGCTGTGCCTTGCGCCCCGGATCGATTGCCCGAGTACTCGAGCAATCAGGAACACGATTCGTTCAGAGCGTTCCGTTCTCAGAATCTTAACGTCAGTCTTTCGTTAGAGACTAAACCTACTGGTTCGCCTACGTTAACAAGCGCGCCGACGGTATTGCTCTATGGCAGTACGTTGAGATGGTTTGAGAACCTCAAGTTGATATTGTCGGGCGCGACGAGACCTACGAGAAAAGGAGCGTTGTTCAAGAACATCAGACCGAGGAAGAAGCAATTGAGCAGACATTACAGAAAGGTTCGATTGACTCTAGCTTTCCATCGTTTTCACGTCAACTATTGGATGTCGTTCGCTATGCAGCGGGGTTTCGAAGTGACAGGTGGCAGAGTGGCGTGCAGCTCGGAGCACAATCTATCGTTGTATCCGATCGATGACGGACTGCGCCATCGGCCACGCGCGGAATGGTCGGTTGTGTATATGAACTGCGAGTTGAGTGACGCTGAGATCTGGTTAAAGAGCGCGCTTCAGGAAAATGAGATCGAAAGCGCGTCGCTGCGACAACCGGTCGAGAAGTGCTATTGTTTGAGCGTAGCACGCGTCAGCTACGGACGTGAGGCAATGGTTGCCGGTGTGAGCGGCGACACACCGATTCATCGATTAGTCGTGCACGATCTACGCGGTGCCTGGACCAAAACCAATCGCGATGTTGCTTTCGCGCTCTTCGACTCTTTCATCAAAACTCAGCAGCTCAAGAAGAACTTGTCGACCGCAGCGCTCAAAGGTTTTCACAGGGACACCAGTTCGACGCCGCACAAAAATCGCGCAACCAGACCAAACGTGGTCGATCAACAAAGCACACCTACTCAAGTAACGGCATCCTCGTCCGTGAAGCCGCAGCAAGGCGAAGCGGCGGGTATGTTGCAGCGATTAATAGCAGAAGCCACAAACAAACCTGTTGCTTTCAGCGACGATCTGTCGGTTCAGACTAGGGGACAACAGCTGCGCGGTTTGGCAGCATGTCATCAGGACGACGTCCTGCACAAGAACTGGCTAAGTATGTAATGCTTCGTTCTGTCTTAAATTTTTTTTTATGCGTAAGCAGAAAAATTGTGAGAGAATGCAAAATACGACGATGGCTAACTGAATAAAATTTGTTTCAGTCGCTTTGGTGAATAGTCAGGTGTTGTTGAAAGGCATCGAGACCCGCGGCTACGTGATTCTCTCGGCAGCCAAGGCGGAGATACTGCAGAGGGTTCATCATCCGGTTTGGAAGGAGCGATCTCTCGTTCCTAAAACAACCTGGGTTGGTTCCTTAGAATGCATGCAGTACTACGCCACTGTGAACGCAAACATCGATGACAATATCGACGACAATATTATGTGGCTGACATTGGACAACATACAAGTATTGTCTATATCTTGGAATAATGGCAAAATTATCGATTGCGACAAAATACTTATTGTTTTTTATTTTAGGAAAAAGATTCTACTATCATAGCCGGCTTACCGGACGTCCCGGCGTTAGTGGGATCCGGTCAGAGCGTTGGCGGTGTGGTCAGTCAGACGGTTGGTGGCGGCGGCGGTACTCAACATCAACTGCAGCGCATAGTGTCCCGATGTAAATGCGAGTTTTTCTATGTCGGTTACGGTCAGACCTTAGATGTAGGCTCCATAGACGAAATTCCACCTCCACCTAGGGAGGAAGTCAGTCCGTGGGAAAGGAAAGACTTTTCCGCAGCTGACGCCTTCACGCTGATGCATCACGATCTCGATGTGTGTACCAACTCGTTGCAGTACGCTATGATCTTGGACATAGTCAACAATCTGCTGCTATACGTCGAACCGAGACGAAAGGAAGCGTCGGAAAGATTACAGAGAATGAGATTCCAACTGCAACTTCATTCCGTCGAAGATCAGAAGAGACCGATACAGCAGCTGCAGAACACGGTGCGCGGTTTGGTAGCGAAACTGCGACGCTTGGAACGCGAAACGTATTTGGTGCAAAAAGCATTGGCTGACGAATCGAGTCCGGAGTTAATGACGGAAATGGAACGTTTGGAGGCAAGTGTCTTTGAATGCAAGGAACAACTTAGCGCCAAGGCGGAAGAATTAGACGTGATGCTGAGTTGTTACAAAGAGACCACTGCTCCGGCTGCCGCGTCAACCACATTGAAGGACAAGCCAGCTGCGGTGGCCAGAGTGGCCGAGATCTGCTTCAAACACGCACAGTGGAGGTTGACGGACGCGGACGGTCAGTTGGGTATTGCGGATCTTATTTTGACCAATTTTCTTTACACGAAAACGAGCAAGACCGACGATTCGGTGGAGCATCTGCTAGAATTGGGATACGTTCGGATGATGAATCTGTTGCCGAATCAGATTTACACGGAAGTGCTCGTGCCGACCGAATTGCAGAGCAACATGCCTGTAGACCGGCAGAGAGCTCTTCGGGTGTTTTGCAGAGAAAAGGCGCCGGTGGCGGGTATATCGGTGAAAGAACACTTCGAGATCAATGTGGTGCCTCTTACGATAGGTAAACTCTAAAATGTAAAACTCGGATATTTTACTCTTGTGTGTAAATAAACGTTTACATGATGTTTTTTTTTTTTGCTTTAGGTCTCACAAAAAAATTCTTCAACACTATGCTCAAGTTCTGTTTCCCCGAGAGAGATCCTGAAGGCATAGAAGAAGCGCCGGCGCCGCAACGTGATTCATCCTTTTACGTACCTATTGAGAGAAGAGACGACGTAGAGAAGATGAAAGAGAGAGCGGACAAGAACAAATTGTTCATATACATCAAAATACCGGAAGTACCTGTTCGGGTGTCTTATAAAGTACGAAATTCAAAAAAAAAAAAAAAAAAAAAAAAAAAAAAAAAAAAAACCGACAAACAATTCCTACCTTTATCAGCGAGTTCTAATTCTATTATTTTTTTTTGTTTTCTAGGGTAACAAGGAAAAAAATCTCGAAGACGTGCGCGACTTCGCGTTAGTTATACCGACTTTGGAATACCACAACGTGACGTGGACGTGGCTCGATTTGCTCTTGGCCATGAAAAGTGATTCCAGACGTGTGATATTGAGCCAAGCTATTAAACAGAAATTGCAGATAAAACCGAGAGGACCGCCCGAGGAATCCGCGCCGCAGGAAGAGGACAAGGCTCGTCTTTTGTTGGGTACTCGGCACCTTCCTGGGGATGCAAAAAAGAAAGGTGTATTCAAGTTCAAATAAGTTTAAATAAATTGTACATATTTCTCTTTAATTTTATCTCTATGTGTATAAATAAATTAATTTATTATTATAGCGTCGCGATGAACGTCATACATGAGAAACTTTTACATGTTCGGGTTTGTTTCTGTACAAAATAAAATTGTCGATCTGTGTGTAGATTTGTGTTGTCCTGAGACACAAAACGTCAATATTTAAAAAAATTTCGTTTCCTCATGTTGGCGCGATTACATTGGCAAGAATGTAACGTCAGTATAGATACAATAGTGATTTGTTTAAGAACATGCTTGAGCATTTTGTTACTGTATATGTGACTTACTTTACATATGTATGTATATTTATATTTATATTTATATATATATATATATATATATATCACTTTTTATATATTTTATTACCTAATATGTATGTTAAAAATAATCTCATTGCAGGTAATTTAAAAAGAAAGACTAACAATTTGCACAGTTAACAGAAAGCTGTTTACAATCACACATCGTCACTCCCTACGTATAATTACATAACTGTCACATATGGGATTTTCAGTTTATTGCATAGTGACACTTAGAAAGTCATGTTCTTTATGTGTGTGTGTGTGGTCACCAAATATTTAAAAAAAAATATTCATAAGTAAGGTACAAATTTGAAACCGAAAGATCCCTAACTATAAGGAAACATATGAAACTTTATACTTTTAAACTGTTCTTCTCTAAAATTTGCGTTTTGGAGTTACGGGATTATACGTAGGGAGTGACGACATAAAAACTTTTATATTTCTTTTTAAGCCTCTTGCACAACGGAAGAAATAGCGATAGCGATAGAAATAACCACCAGTTTTAAAGAGTTTATATTTATAAATAACGGTAGGAAAAACAGCGGAATCTAACATACAAAAATACACATATGTATCAATTCTGATCAGAAAACGGAATAAGCAATAGCGATAAATTTTCCGACGAGTTGGAATTCTGTTCCTATTCTTATCGCTATCACTATTTCCTCGCATTGTGCAAAAAACTTTATCTTGGCTTTATCTCGTGTAAATTAATCTCTTATATTTTTAACAAGAAAGAGAGAAAAACAGAGAGAGAGAGAGAGAGAGAGAGAAAGAGAGCGCAATGTGCACGTACCAAATATATATCACACAAATAAAAACTTGTGCTGTATACGAAATCTATCTAGACCTCTGACTCGTTGAGAGCAAGTTATTCTCGCAAATTTACATACACGTGTTGTTGAAGTATATCTACAAAGTTATACCACGATAAAAACTACAGTGTTATCAAAGGTGCTTCCGCGTTTTTCTTCGCGTGTCTCCACGCGTTCAGGTCCGCCAAGATTCGTCTGCCGTAAGCCGTGTGTAATTCGCGAAAACTTATCCTGGTTCTGGGCATATTCTCCGTTCTGCCGGGCGCCGATCTGACGCTCTGGGAACGATGATGAGAATCCGGTCTGTTGAAGGGATTGTGTCGTTGTCTCGGCGGGACTTTGGGTGATTGTGGTTGTTGTTGTTGTTGTTGTTGTTGCACCGGCACAGACGTTGTTTCTTCTTCGACAGCGTCCAACTGACGTTGGAGTTCTGTCACCATGAGTTTCATATAATCGTAACTGGCACACGCCAATGCTTTCATCCATTGTTCCATGGATTCCTGAATGTGTGTTTGTCAATTGGTTAATCGTTTAACTAACTCTAAGAGCGAAGAAAATATTTTCAAATATATTGCCAATGGATAAAATATCGCTTAGAGATACGATCCTGATTCGCACCTGAGACTCCGCTCCCAGAACGTAGCTTCGGTTGTTCGGTCCGTGAAATACTATCTTGAAACCGAATTGTTCCTCGTCCTCCGCTAATTCGATCGTACATCCCTCGAGCACGATCATGCCCAACGGTTCCTTGTCACCGCGACGTTCGAAATAAAACAATATGTTACCTTTGAGAACGAACCAACGTCTCTGATATCCACGATTCACCTCTCCGCGCTTGTTCAGCCAACCCTCGCGATCAACCGGTGTTGCGGAGGTTGCGAACGCTACCATATTTTTCTCATTAATTTTCATGGCGATTAGCGACGAATATCGTCCGATTTGTGTCACAATTTCTCAACGATTTGCGACAATTCGAATGCACGTCAAAAACCGAAAGCCGCACAGCACCCGATTGCAACTTGAGATAAACTTAAGCGGGGTTATATATGCATAGAAGAAAGATTCTCTCTCTCCCTCTCCCTCTCTCTCTCTCTCTCTTTTTCTCTGACAGTATTTAGAACAACGATTTCTTCACCGACTTCATTGAAATCTGACACTACACATATCTCGGCGAACGAAACGGCATTAAATTGATTTGACGTCTCCCGTTACCGATGTGCACACTTGTATTCGCACATTTGTTCGATTTCGGTGCGCGTTTTTTCGAGTGCGAGAAAGTTTTAAAACAAAACAATAGAAGTAAAATCTAAATTTTCTAACTCACTCCCTCTAGATTTTGTTGCGATTGAAATCACTTAACTTTTTTTTTTGGGTGTGTATAAAAGGTTTGAAAAATAACAACCGAGACACTCGATTTATCAGCGATCAAAAACTCGCGGATTAAACTGTGACAGCTCATGACGAGCAGAAGAGCAAGAGGAGTGGTTTCCCCGTAGACATGTGGTATATAGATTGCCTACCTGTCATTTTAATCGCGCGCAAAAACAAGACAGAGAGATGTGAACAACATCCAATCGCGTCTGTCACACTCGATAGATTGACCAATGGAACGGAACATTGTAAACCTTGGCTTACTGTCGCGAACGTCAAGTGGAACTTAAAGAAATTACGGCACGCGCTGGATCCATAATTGCACATGTCTGTGGAATAACCATGAGACCGGCTGAGATTAATTCGGTCCTTTGAGTCACATGTGCACCGGTCGACTGAGATAGGATTGTCTGATTTGGTCCGATTCATTTATCTTATATTTGTCTCGTCTAATCTTTTCATTTCAGACTTAATAAAAACTACGTCTGAGTCCGTAGTGTGATATCACATAAATATTGAAATAGATATTGAGATAAAGTCGATGGTAAAGTCGATTTAAATATAATTATAAACTTGTCTAGCAGAGGAAGTAAATTAAATTTAGAAGTAAGTGCAGTTTGTTATTATAATTTTTTAGTTTTTAATTATATGTACTTATATGTGATATTATCTCTATAGTATATTTCTAATTAGTATATTTCTAATATCTAATTAGATATATATTTCTAATTTCTAATTAGTATATTTTCTAATATAATATATTTCTCTAATATCTTAAACGCATATATAATACTACATATGTAACTACACACATATACACACATACTATATATTATAAATATATATATATATATATATGTATATATATGAATAGTTATTTTTATCTAGTTTTATTAAGTGTTTCTGTTTTATTAACTTCTTTCTCTCTTTTTTTTTTCTTTTTTTGTTACTCTATTAGTTATTTTATTATATATAAGTTTGATGTAATAAGTATATAAAATATATTTTACAAGATTACATAGAAGATGATATGTGTTACAGATGTCTGATAATATCCATCAGATATCAGCTTTTGCTGTGTATGCAGCCAAACGTAAAAGCACAGAACAGTCAAGAGACTCTAAAAATCCAAAGATAAGATGCTTGGGAAAAGATAACGCAGCTTCCACTCAAAAGAACCTTAAGCGGATCAACGGTAAACAAGCGCTGACAAAGCAAAAATTAAAAACTCAACCTGAAACCAAGATCAAACTTAGAAAAACAGCAAGTAACACAAACAAGCTTCAGCAAGAAACTGTGCTAAATAATAATCACAATAAACATAAAATTGTGGAACTACAGGCAAAGAAAGAAAAAAATGAAAAAAACGACTGCACAGACGAAACTAGCGGTAAAATGGTTACGAATGATTTGAAGGTTTCTACGAAGGATCATATCGATCCTGTAACATACAGCGCCAAAGTATTTAAATGGCTGATTTATCCTCAGAAAGTAAACAGCTTTATTTCGTAAGTCTCAAAACCAAGTGTATGTTACATGTAATAATATATATATATATTTGACATAATGGATAACTTGTTATTTTTTATAATTAGGAATAATTGGGAGCAAACATCGTTACATATAAAAAGGAACGATCCTAGCTATTACAGCAAAGTGATGTCAACACCTTTATTGCATCAAATACTGAAAAACAATACTGTATTATTTCACAAAGAAATTGACATAGTAAATTATGTGAATGGAGTGAGAGAGGATCACAATCCTGACGAGGGTCGCGCTTTGCCAAGTGTTGTCTGGAATTATTACGACAGCGGTTGTTCCGTGAGAATGTGCAATCCCGAAGCTTACGTACCTCAATTACATAAATTGAGCGGTAAAGACGCATTTTAATACAATTGAGAATGTTTTAACACTCGAGAATGTTTTAATACAAATATGTTTCTCACATTTTAACAATAATACTATTTATTACTCTCTTTATAGCTACGCTCCAGGAAGTCTTCAACTGTTCTGTCAGATCTAATTGGTATCTCACGCCCCCAAATAGTCAGGGTTTCGCGCCTCATTACGACGATGTGGAAGCTTTCATTCTACAAATCGAGGGTAAGAAAAGATGGAAGCTGTACAAACCTCGCAGCGAGAACGAATATTTGCCGAGATATTCCTCGGAGAACTTCGATCAATCGGAAATCGGCGAGCCGATATTGGACACGATCGTCGATGCTGGCGATCTGTTGTATCTACCACGTGGCACCATTCATCAAGCGATGACAATCGACAATTCTCACAGCTTGCATCTCACGTTAAGCGTGTACCAGAAAAACAGTTACCACGACTTTCTCAGCAAATTGCTTCCGCACGCTTTAGAACGAGCGACCGAAGTCGACATTAGTTTTCGCAAGGGATTGCCCGTGAATTATTTAAAATATTGCGGCTTCGCGCATCCCGACAGCGAACAGAAAAGAGTCTTTAAGGAGAGTATTAAAAATCTGATCGTTCAGATGATAGATCACATCGACGTGGACAGAACCGCCGATTTGATGGCTAAAGATCACATTCACGACTTTTATCCACCCGCTCTTACTGATCACGAAAAGCAATGTTCGGTGGTGCGCAACGGCGCGACCATGAAGGCTAACGGAATCGTCGAGAACATCACATCGATAACACTCGACACAAAGATGCGATTAGTACGATATCATTGTATTAGGTAAAAACAAAAAAAAAAAAAACACTTTTATTTTCATTGAACATAAAACGCTCGAGATAAAACGCTTATCTTAAATGTTTTGCTGCAATTGCTAGTTTTGTGAAAGAAGACGATGGGTCTATGCGACTGTATTATTCTACTGAAAATTCCATGAAGTATCACGAATACGAGCAACAATTTTTCGAATTCGATGAAAAGTTTGTTCATCCCATGACGCAAATAATAAAAGCCTATCCTCAGTTTATATGCGTAAGCAGCTTGACCGGTTTAGATGACGACAGTAAGGTACGAAGGGCGTGTTTAACATATATATATTGCTAATGCACTGAATAATTATGCGACGTGTGACACAAATTTACCCTTTACAGATTCAATTCGTCAGTGACCTTTGGGAGAAGAATATAATTGTAACCGACGTTCCTTTGGATTCTGTTTCGAAGTAAAGATCCAAAGCTTGTGTAGCAACTATATCGACAGACTTGGCAGCAAATTGCTGTGATTTAAGCGACAGTTGTATGTCTGATAGATTTTGCCATTAGGAAAAACAAATCTCAGGGAAGATTGAATGAAAATTATGTCAGATTTCATGTAAAAAACATTTCAAATAACAATACAATGTAATATTGTATCTTTACATTTATTTGTTATAATTTATAATATTCCATTATATCAAACTGGTTTTATAATTTTCTAAGATACGTGAGTGTTGATGAGTATTCAGAAACTTTCTGCAGACAAAGCGTATGTCAGAAAGAGGAAAGTGTATACACAATTGTAAGCCGAGTCATGGTGTCTCAAGATGCTCGATAGTTTGTTTTTATTTTTTTCTTAACTGTCGAGGCTGGATGAAAATATGACATAGTAAAAACTCATGGAAAAACTGAAACGAAAAATACTAAAACGATTGTATCTCCCGCGCTAGCGCCAATTTGCGGAAAAAGTGGAAGAGATTGGGTGCGTTCAGACAACTCAACAGTTGCACAACGGTTGAGAGATAATCACTTCTGATTGGATCATACTTTTGGAACCGCAGCAGATTTTGAAGAATAGTCCTATCATAAGTGATGATCTCTCAACCGTTGAGTTGTCTGAACGCACCCATTATAGGGTGCATTCTGTCTTAAGCCTATGTCACACTACGGATTTGGATTGAAATTGGATTGCAATTTGGTCAAATCAGAGCGAAGATCAGTAAACTTAGGATTGGTTTTCTTTCTTCTGATTGGTCAAATTTCAATCCAATCTCAATCCCAATCCGTAGTGTGACATAGGCTTTACAGTCTCTCTGTTATAGTTAGGGTGCGATCTCATGCACTGTTACTTTTTGCGTAACGCGTAACGCGTAACCAATCAGGGAAATTACGTGTACTAACATAAAACACGTAATCTCTCTGATTGGTTACGCGTTCCGCGTTACGCGAAAAATAACAGTGCATGGGATCGTACCCTTA
>NW_018020615.1:385689-388267 GCF_002006095.1 Pseudomyrmex gracilis
TTTTAATTCACGTAGTCCGGGAACTTTCCGGACAAACTGTGTATATTTAAAAATAAAGGTAGGAACAGCGGAATCTAACATACAAAACTACACATGTATCAATGCGGATCAGAAAATCGGAATAAGCAATAGCGATAAAATTTCCGACGAGTTGGAATTCTGTGTTAAAAACTGTGTTATTTCTATCGCTATCGCTATTCCTTCCATTGTGCAAGGGGCTTTATAGTTCTATTATAGTCTCAAAGCGCATATTCGCGTATGCGCATTGCATCCGCCAATCGGTTTCCATGTTTTCGCGTTTTTAAATGTGATATCATTGCCGTACTAATTCCAACTTCATGAAAGAGGTTCTGCTGGAACCCAAATGATTTTTTTTGATTACCTTAGTTTTTCTTAATAGATTTTATTTTTTTTTTTAATGAAGAAAATATTAGGAAGAATTTTGAAATAAATAAACGCGTAATGCTGACATTACACAAAAAGCTTTATTAGGTACTTTATTAGGTTAAAAGGAGGAGCCAACCATTCTTTGAAAATGTCTTTATTTAACCACGATTTAAGAAATTTTTTGATTTACTTTGTTTTTTTGATGGCTCCTGTGGCAATAGTAGAATCCATATTGCAAAATTGATGCAAACCTATTGCGCAAAGTAATTATTACAATAACTTATCTTTTTATTCCACGCTCTTTAACTTTCCTAATTCCTACTGCAAAATCCTACCAAAACTATACATGTCGGTGCCCTTTGTTTACATGTATAATTGTATATGTACATCACTGAATTCTTCCGGCGGCGCAGTGCGCACGTGCGAAAACGTGACTTTGAGACAACACCGTTCCGTTATTTACTACCAATACTGAAAATCTATGATCACGTGACGTGAATTGAAGATCTTCAATGAACACAATCATGAAATAAGTTGACTTGACCAAGATTCAAGTAAGTGGCGGCAAGTGTCTGCGCGCGTGATCAAAAAGGTCGTGCTGATATCACGATATCAATCTTATATTTGACATTGTGCGGGAATTGTGATTTTTCGCGTCAAACACAAGGTGTAACGAGGTAGATTTGCAAATATTTGACACAAATGACTTCTTTAACTGGAAATCGTAACGACCAACACTCTCACGTGTTGGTTCCAGTTTTTGTAAGTTTCTGCACTATCCCGATCTCGATGATGTTTTGGATAGTAAATGAGGATTATTCAATATTGTGGCCGGATTCTAAAAACCATATAAAAGGTTCATATGCGTTTTTAATATTATCTGACTGTTTAGTAGTAGTATTTTATTTTCAGTGTCAGTGGAACTTTAAGAAAGGTCAAAAAAGCAAAACAATTAAAAAAATCTGAAAGAACGTGAAAATTTTCGGTTAATGATAGCCATATGCTGGATGTTTGTCGCCTATTTTTGTATATATATATATATATATATATATATATATACAGGGATGTTCCGTAATTGCCGTACAATCTCTCGTGGGTAGATCCAGAGGATTATATTGAGTCAAAAAGTTTTTTATTACTTTGCGAGATTCGCAATAATTACCAAGATCTTAATAAAGATCGGCGTGACATATATACGTGACATATACATACAGATAAATGCGCGATTAAGCATGAAACGGGCCGCAGCTCTATATATTGCGACAGGTAACACCGTGAGCGCGCGAAGCACGCCGAGCTGTTCTACGCGCGTAAGACAACTCGATGCACGCTTCGCAGATCTTTATTAATTAAGATTTTAATAATTATTGCGAATCTCGCAAAGTGGTAAAAAACTTTTTTTGACTCAATATAACTCTCTCTACCTGCCTACGAGAGATTGTACGGCAATTACGGGACACCATGTACATATCGGATAGAAAAATACGCGATAAACATCCAGCGTATGGCTCTTATTGGCCGAAAAATTTCACGTTTAAATTTTCAAGAGCCTTAAACTCTTTATTAAAAAATATGGCTTATAAATATCGCAACTTTTGTTATTATTACTGTACTAAAACTTGTATATTTGTCTTATTTATATTACAGATATTTATTTATTTTATTGCTATCAAAATAATAAAAGAAGATAAAAAACCCAGTTGGGTTTAATAACCCAACATTTATATTTTACAAGATAATGGAAACTGAAATCTATACATGCGTCACAAATTATAAAAAGATTAATACCTAAATGGTTTTATAAAGTATCTCGTGAGAGATCTGTACAAAAAATTGATTACTTAACTTAAATTCTTTTAAATTGTAAATGATGAGATCATACATGTACAAATTTAGGCTATTTTTTTATATCTCAATTTTAATCTATACATACGTCACCAACTATGAAAAGAGTAATACCTAAATGTTTTTAAAATATCTCGTGAGAGATCTGTACAAAAAATTGATTATTTAACTTAAATTCTTTTGATTTGTAAATGATGAGATCATACATGTACCCAGCAAACATTTCGGTCACAGAACCATATCCATCTGTGTCCTCAGTAGGATATGGTTTGTTAATCATGTCTGTCAACATGTGAAATGTCAAAATGCGACCAAAATAATGACAGAGTCTGCCACAAGCAAAGCG
>NW_018020615.1:388542-401334 GCF_002006095.1 Pseudomyrmex gracilis
TCTCATGTATTTGTCAACAGAGTTGTTGCGTTTTTTCTTTCTGTGTGCTAACAATTTTGGCGGTGTTTCCGTATTGTAGCATTTCTGCAAACAATTTCTGTTACCAAGGTCTGCGCCGAAATTGTCAAAAACAGAAATTGTTTGCTGGGTACAAATTTAGGCTATTTATATCTCAATTTTAATCTATACATACGTCACCAACTATGAAAAAATTAATACCTAAATGTTTTTAAAATATCTCGTGAGAGATCTGTACAAAAAATTGATTATTTAACTTAAATTCTTTTGAATTGTAAATGATGAGATCGTACATGTACAACTTTAGGTTATTTATATCTCAATTTTCAATCTATACATAAGTCGCAAATTATAAAAAGATTAATACCTAAATGTTTTTATAAAGTATCTCGTGAGAGATCTGTACAAAAAATTGATTATTTAACTTAAATTCTTCTAAATTGTAAATGATGAGATCATACATGTACATAAATTACAATATTTACATAAATTTTAATACTCACATCAATTTTAAATTGTCTTATATCGTTTTTTGGACTGTCGATGTCTCTTATCTTTATAGAACAAATTTTTTTCTGATATTCAAGTTTAATTATAGAAGCAAAATCAGTTTATAAAGTTTCTTGAGTACAGTATTTTTATTTTAGAGCATTCAATGATTTCACTTTGGAGATGGCTCATTGCAGTTGTAGTACCACTTTTCATCTTGTCTTGGGGATACAGCAAGAAAAGTGTAAAATTCAACAGTGCGATCCTTGGTATGTAACACAAAATTTAATGTGTACGACAAGAAGATATATACAAGTATAAAGTAACTGATGTTTATACTAATTGTTTGAGATGATAATTCATGGTAATTTTTTTTTATGTATTCGTATGAGTTGACATTCGTTCGACGTAAATTATAAAAGAAGCAGTTACGTTAACTTACGTAAATTATACAAGAAGCGGTTGCATTAACTTTTTTCCTGAAGTTTTGTGCAATAAATTTTAGTTTGTATTTTTTTCTTGGTCTGGCTGTGCGAATTCAGAGTTCATCTTACTTTTTTGTTGGTCTGACTGTGCAAGTTCAGAGTTCATCTTTTTCACTCTAAGTGGAAAAAAAAAAGATAAAATAACTAAGGAATGAATAAAAGAATAAGATCATACGAGCCGCTTTGCAGGATGTTATGCTGAAATGTTCTATTATATATATGTATACATATATATAATATATGTAAACATATATATAATATTAATTATATATATATATATATATATGTATACATATATATAATAGAACATTTCAGCATAACATCCTGCAAAGCGGCTCATATGATCTTATTCTTATTCATTCCTTAGTTATTTCTTCAAGAGAAGCCTTAAGTTTTTTTATTAATTGTTAAAAAAGATAAACTTTGAACAACGTGACTAGTTTAATAAAAAATAACTAATTATTTGTGAGAAACTTTTTATCTAGCTTTATTATGATTGCATAAAAAAATATCTAAAGACCAAATCGATTTGTAAGAAGTCTATGTATTGCTAAAAAATTATTTAAGTTCTGAAGATGAGTGGCCTAAGTATAGTAGAATGCACTAAATTGTTCCGCGTTCAGGGAAAGCAATTCTTCGATCGCCCCTTACTATCGCGCGACTCTCTTCTTCGATCTTCATCAATAGCTTGAGATCCCATTCATCTACTGACGCGAAAGAAAAAACGGCTCGCGATAGAAGAAGTCTAGAGGAGAATTACTTAAGTTAATAATGAAGAAGAATAAGAGATTCTTCGAGGCTCGGAAATCTTTAAACTAATGAATGAATTAAATTCGGGTTGTTTGAGCCGTTTTGCAGGATGTTGTGCAGAGAATGTGCTTAAATATATATATATGCATACACATATATTTAACGAAATAATTTTGTATTAAAGAGAGAATTACTTACCCTAATGCGGAACGATATGGNATATATATATGTATACATATATATAATAGAACATTTCAGCATAACATCCTGCAAAGCGGCTCATATGATCTTATTCTTATTCATTCCTTAGTTATTTCTTCAAGAGAAGCCTTAAGTTTTTTTATTAATTGTTAAAAAAGATAAACTTTGAACAACGTGACTAGTTTAATAAAAAATAACTAATTATTTGTGAGAAACTTTTTATCTAGCTTTATTATGATTGCATAAAAAAATATCTAAAGACCAAATCGATTTGTAAGAAGTCTATGTATTGCTAAAAAATTATTTAAGTTCTGAAGATGAGTGGCCTAAGTATAGTAGAATGCACTAAATTGTTCCGCGTTCAGGGAAAGCAATTCTTCGATCGCCCCTTACTATCGCGCGACTCTCTTCTTCGATCTTCATCAATAGCTTGAGATCCCATTCATCTACTGACGCGAAAGAAAAAACGGCTCGCGATAGAAGAAGTCTAGAGGAGAATTACTTAAGTTAATAATGAAGAAGAATAAGAGATTCTTCGAGGCTCGGAAATCTTTAAACTAATGAATGAATTAAATTCGGGTTGTTTGAGCCGTTTTGCAGGATGTTGTGCAGAGAATGTGCTTAAATATATATATATGCATACACATATATTTAACGAAATAATTTTGTATTAAAGAGAGAATTACTTACCCTAATGCGGAACGATATGGCGCGCTCTACTGTACTGCTTAATTTTGCAGATTACATGTTGTAACATATTATGTAGTTTATTAATTCATTGTTCACTTTTGGAATACTGTAGGTTCCGTCATGGGTTTTATCTTAACACTTTCAAGCTATGCTCAGGGAGCAGCATTTTTAACATTCTTCATCATTGGAACAAAAGCGACACTGTTCCGACCTGTAGAAAAGAAGAAAATCGAAGCTGATTTTAAGGAAGGAGGACAGCGTAACTGGACGCATGTAATCTGTAATGGCGGTATGGCTACTCAGTTGGCTCTGTTACATTTCCTAGATGTTGGTAGTGGAGATCGACCTATAGACTTCAACAACGAATATCGAAGTTCATGGTTGTCTGTTGCTATATTAGGTAAATGTCGTCATCTTCAGTCTTATGGATGTGTATATTTAAATGATTAAACAAAATGTTTTGTAGGAGCGGTTACGTGTTGTTGTGGCGATACGTGGGCTTCAGAACTTGGTACTGTGATCAGTAAAGGCGATCCTTTCCTTATTACAACAAGGAAAAGAGTGCCAAGAGGTAAAAATGCTAATTTTGTTTGTGTTCGAAAACAAACGCAAATACAATAAATATTTTATATTTAGGAAAGTTTCTATTAGACTACTTTTAGTACAATAAAAGATCGTAAAAACTGAGATAACATTAAAATTTTTGTGCTTTATTTTTCAAGGAACAAGCGGGGCAGTATCATGGACGATTTTTTTATGTGCTTTTCTTGGTGGTTCAGTAGTTGGTTTGGTTTATTACGTTGTGATATTGTACACCGTTGACACGACTGTACTGGAAGTATCATCACCACAATGGCCCATCATACTCGTTGGAGGATTTGGAGGTTTTTTCGGTAGTTTATTCAATTCTGTTCTTGGCGCGACTGTGAACTATTCAGGTAAATGTGTTTTCAAGTTATATCACTTTTGTCTTCTTGTGATTTTCTTACTTTGAATTGAAAAATAACTATTTTGATTTTCGAGCAATTTTTACCACATCGCATCAGAAAAATGTGTAAAATGTGACCGTGTATTTTAAGGAGTCAACGAGGAAGGTCTCATAGTAAAACGACCGGGAAAAGGCGTAAAACATATAAGCGGTAACGAAGTCTTCGATAACCAGAGTATAAATCTTTTTTGTAGCATTGGAATCGCTCTTATTCTTCCGCAAATAGCCAAAGTTTTCTGGCCAAGTTTCTGATGTATTTTAGAAACTAAAAGAAAGAAGAGTTGATATGGGAAACATTAAAGTTTTAATATAAGGAATGGTAATAATTTCAATCTTCAGTAAAAAATGTTACTCTAATGAATAACACGCTCAATATCGAGAGTTTTATTATTTTTGCTGTTGGTATTTTTCTAATTAGGGTTTTTATATTTGTATTATTGTTATGTAATGGTTGTGCACGCAAAAGCATTTTGTGAACTGTACGTTTTTATTTTATTAAGTGACTGGCATCATTACTATTATTAAAAGTACAACTTTTTATGTGACGTAGGTATTGGAACTAATATGTATATGTATAGATCTATGTATTTTACAACAGGTTTGTAAAATAAAACTTTTGAATTCTTTTATTAAATATCGTATAATCAGCATTCTTGTGTTTGTATTTTTAAACACGATACGTATGTATCGTATATATCATATGTGTATACATATGATATATTACATATTTGTCACAAGATATATTGCTTTTTCTTTAGTTAAAACTTACCGATAAATATTTGTATATTATTTCTATTGTTTCCTTGTTGTTTCGCGGTCAATGAGTACGCGAAGGAGACAGCGCGATAGAAAAAGTCGGTGCGTACATACGCGAGCAACGTATAAAAAATGTATATAATATATTACGTATGTTACATTAGGTTTTTTTTCCCTGAACTGGCTGCACACTAGTTCACAGTCTATCGTTCTTTACCCATATTAGAAAGAAAAAAAGAGACTGTGAACTAGTGCATCCAGTTCAGGAAAGAAAACAAACCTATTGTATACATGAAGTATACGAGATTAAAAACAAACAAACGTATTGCGCAACCCATAGACATATATGTCTATGGGCCGATTTCTTCATACACCTCTCGATAGCTATTCTCTGGATAAATTCCTCTGAGAACCAATAAGGAGAACCAATTTTGGGAGATATCTTCTAGATAAAGTTATCGAAAACTTATCTAGAAGTGAAAAAATTGGCTGTATGTGTGCGCAACATGCAAAAGACTTCGCGCGAAAGGTATCGTCGTACGCAAAGTTAGATATGTAATCGTTGTGAGCTCATTATTCCGCAATTTCCAGTCTAAAGTTATAAGTCTATGGGCCGGTTGTCCCATCTTTCGATAGTGATAGCCGTTAACCATCGTCGCGGAAGTATCGATTCTCGGTCTTCTTCAATCGACAACATAATTTTTATTTAGATTCCTTAGCATATAATTTTGCTATAATATTCTTTATATCTACATTTAGACACAGACTGGCGTATGGACTAACCGATTTCGGTCCAAGAGCCATAAGAGCGCGCCAAAACCAAAAACCACCTTTCGATAAATCTCAGCTTACTCGACAGATTATTATCTATAGGATAAGAACTTGACTAGCGCGTCTCCCACTGTTTTTTATTTCTATATATTTATCTGTTAGATATGACTTACACGGTACCGAGAGTGCCGTGTAATTTATCTTTTGGTTTCTGATCATTTACCAAATACGGGCCGGTTGTTCCACTTTCAGATAAACTATCGGGTAATCCATTTAATGGTTAACTCTGATTTGCGTTGTTCCACGTGTCGGTAAAATTTACATATCTGGTAAATGACCAGAAACCAAAAAAGATAAATTACACGGCACTCTCGGTACCGTGTGAGTCGTATCTAACAGATAAATATGTAAAAATAAAAAACAGTGGGAGATGCGCTAGTCAAGCTCTTATTTTATAGATAATAACCTGTCGAGTAAACTGAGATTGATCGACACGTGGAACAATGCAAATCAGAGTTTTAACTATTAGATAGATTACCCAATAGTTTATCTGAAAGTAAAACAACCGGCCCTATGTCATAAATATATACATATGAATAATTATCTCTCTCTCTCTCTCTCTATATATATATATATATACCCAGCAAACAATTTCTGTTTTTGACAATTTCGGCGCAGACCTTGGTAACAGAAATTGTTTGCAGAAATGCTACAATACGGAAACACCGCCAAAATTGTTAGCACACAGAAAGAAAAAACGCAACAACTCTGTTGACAAATACATGAGAGTATTGCAGCCAAAACGATTCCATATATGTCAGTGAAATTAACAACAAATAGATGGTCGATTGCAAGCAGATCTGCTTTTGGCAATACTGTGACCAAACAGTCCGCAAAATTGTATCAGAAATCTGTTTACGACAAAAGTCGGGTTGATCTGTTAAACGCATTGACGACAGATTGCCACCAAACGCCAAGCAGGTCTGTTCGTGTATACGTGCGGACTGTTTGCAATTTGGCGCCAACAGACAATGACCAAACCTATTCCGGATTTTGGCTTCACTTTGGCGATAATTTGGCCTCGCTTTGCTTGTGGCAGACTCTGTCATTATTTTGGTCGCATTTTGACATTTCACATGTTGACAGACATGATTAACAAACCATATCCTACTGAGGACACAGATGGATATGGTTCTGTGACCGAAATGTTTGCTGGGTATATATATATATATATATATATTATAGAAAATAAATAAATAAATAATTGAATGAAATAAATAAATGCGCGCATTTATTTTCTCTACATGTCACGTATAATATAGATAAGTGCGCGTACACGCGTGAAACGGAACGCAACTATAGAATGCATTTCGTCATTTACTGTTAATATTGAAAAATTGTAATTCACGTCGCATTTATTATAGATTCTTAGTGAGCAATCATGGAATGAGTTGGTTTGACCAAGATTGATGTAGGTGACTAACAGCAGGCGTTTATGCGCGTGATGAAAAAGATCGTGCTAGTAATTAGATGCCAGATCGGGGACGCTTGCAGCATGCTCAACAAGTAGAGGGGATACACATACGAAACGCACACAAGCGAACAGCCGTGTACGTGTGTGCTTAGCGCTTCGGCGAGTGGCTACTCGCTTGTGTGCGTATCCCCTCCACTTGCTGCAGCATGCAGCCCGATTTGTCATCTGTGGCATCTAGTATCACGATAGTATAAATCTTATATTCGGCATTGGGAGAGAATTGTGATCTTTTGTGTTGCACACATGGTGGGAGAAGGTGGATCTGCAATCACTTGACACAATGACTTCTTCAATTGAAAATCGCAACGACCACGTGTTGGTGCCAGTCCTCTTAAGTGCCTGCGCTATCCCGATTTTTATGATGTTTTGGATAATAAATGTGGCTTACTCAATATTGCGGCCGGATTCTGAAAGCCATATAGAAGGTTCATATACGTTTTTAATATTAATTATTATTAATTAATAATTAACGTTAACATTATCTGACTGCTTAGCAATAATTCTATTTTCTTACAGGCTAGTTGTAAAAATTTGTGTTTACAAGTGTTGTTCTAAACAAAATTTTTTATAACTTTTTATAATAATAAATTTCACAAAATAAAAATGAAAACAAAGTTATTATGTACATATGTATATATGTACATGATGTAATAGAGTGTTTTGTGGTTGTTTTAGTACATGTTTTTTTGTGAGAATATTATACCATGTTTACTGTGTGCTGTATCTAAAGCCCCTTGCACAATGGAAGGAATAGCGATAGCGATAGAAATAACACAGTTTTAGACACAGAATTCCAACTCGTCGGAAATTTTATAGCTATTGCTTATTCTGATTTTCTAATCTGCATTGATACATGTGTATTTTTGTACGTTAGATTCCGCTGTTCCTACCGTTATTTATAAATATAAACTCTTTACAACTGGTATTATTTCTATCGCTATCGCTATTCCGTCTATTGTGCAAGGGGCTTAAACTGTTTTGCCACAGAAGCTTTTTTTTGTACATTGTTTAACTTGTCTTACATTTCAGTTCATAATCTCGGTTTACATTTAAGATGATTTGTTTTGTGATATATTTAATGTGCTCAACAGTTAATAGGCTTTTAGAGCACAAACATTGGTACTCTAGTCTTTTGAAGTTATCCTTTACTAAAGAACAAGTTTGGTTTTGTGATTTAGTAAGAAGTCAAAGTTGAACAAGTTTGGTTTTGGTATCAGTGGAATCTTAAGAAAGTTTGATAGCAAAACAATTTAACAAATGTAGCTTATAAATATGGTAGTTTTTGTTATTATTAGTGTAAAACTATATACATTTATACACAACTAAAACTATATACATTTATCTTATTTATATTACAGATAGTTATTTTCTTTATTGCTATAAAAATAATGGAAGAAGATAAAAAGCCCATTAGTTTAATAGCTCAACAATGATAGTTTAGAAGATAATAGAAACTGAGATCTATAGAAATACATCATAAACTATGAAAAAATTAATACCTAGATGTTTCAAAGAATCTTGTGAGAACTGTACAAAAATTTAAATATTCAAAATTAATTCTGTTGAATTGTAAATGATGATATCATACATGTTCATAAATTAGAATATTCACATAAAGTTTAATAACCATATGAAGTGTAAGCTATTTTATATATATTTTTTTTTTGTAGTTTTGATGTTTCTAAACCTTGTGTAACAGATTTCTTTTGTTATTTAAGTTCAGTTATAGAACCAAACTCTGTTTATAATATTTCTTATATTTATTATTTTTATTTTAGATCGTTCAGGGATTTCACCATGGAGATGGCTACTTGCAGTTGTAATACCATTTCTATTATTATTTTGGGGATACAGGAAGAAAGGTATAAATATCATTGGAGGAATTTTTGGTACGTAACACAATATATACTTTGTAAGATAAGAAGATATGTACAAATATAAATTGTATTTATGGGGTTATTTAATAATTGAATGATATGATAATTCATGGTAATTATTTCATCTTATTCATACAAGGTGACATTTGTTTATGTAGATTATAAAAAAAGCAGTTTCATTACTTTTTTTCCTGTTGTTGTTGTTGTGCAATTGTTTTTAGTTTGTACTTTTTTACTGAAAACTGGCTGTGCAAGTTCAGAGTTAATCTTTTTCACTATAATAAAGAAAAAATGATACACTTTGAACTGGTGTGACTAGTTTAAAAAGAACAAATCATTTGTGAGAAACTTTTTATCTTAGCTTCATTATGATTTTATTAAAAAATGTCTAAAGATCAAATCGATCTGTAAGAAGTCTATGTATTGCTAAAAAATTATTTAAATTTTGAAGCTAAGTGGCCTAAGTATAGTAGAATGCACTATATTGTTCCGCGTTCAAAGGAAGTAGTTCTTATCTGACTGCATCTTATTATCGCGCGCCGATTTTCTCTAATCTCCACCAATGACCCGAGATCCGATTCATCTACTGACGCGGAAGAAATTGGCGTGCGATACGAGGTGGCCGGAAAAGAACTACTTCTCTTGACGCGGAACGATATGGTGCACTCTACTGTACTGCTTAATTTTGTAAATTACGTGTTGCAACATATTATGTGGGTTATTAATTGTTTAATTATTGACATTGTAGGTTTCGTTATGGGTTTTATCTTAACACTTTCAAGCTACGCTTATATAGCAGCAGTTGGAACATTCTTCGTCACTGGATCGAAAGCGACTAAGTTCCGATCTGTAGAAAAGAAAAAAATCGAAGCTGATTTTAAGGAAGGAGGACAGCGTGGATGGGCGCAAGCGATCTGTAATTGCGGTTTGGCTACTCAGTTGGCTCTATTACATTTGCTAGAAGTTGGTAGTGGAGAACGACCTATAGACTTCAACAGCGAGTATCGAAGTTCATGGTTGTCCGTTGGTGTATTAGGTAAATGTTGAAAATCATCTTCAATTTTATAAATATGCACATTTAAATTACTGGACAAAATGTTTTGTAGGAGCGTTTGCATGTTGTTGTGGTGATACATGGGCTTCAGAGTTTGGTACTGTGCTCGGTAAAAGCGATCCTTTCCTTATTACAACTTGGAAAAGAGTGCCAAGAGGTAGAACTATTAATGTTTTATGTGTTCGATACGCAAATACAATAAATATTTTATATTTAAATATTTAAATATTTTATATTTAGGAAAGTTTCTATTAGACTACTTTTAGTACAATAAAAGATCATAAAACCTAGAATAACATTAAAATTTTTGTGTTTTATTTTTCAAGGAACAAACGGTGGTGTATCGTGGATGGGTCTTTTATGTTCTTTTCTTGGTGGTTTAGTGGTTGGTTTGGTTTATTACGTGGTGATATTGTGCACCGTCGACACGACTGTACTAGAATTGTCAGCACCACAATGGCCTATTATACTCTTTGGAGGATTTGGAGGTTTTATCGGTAGTCTATTAGATTCCTTTTTTGGCGCGACGTTACAATATTCAGGTAAATGTACCTTCAAGTTTTTTCATTTTTGTCCGCTTGTTTTTTTGTCACTTTGATTTGGAAGATAAACATTTTTATTCTCGAGCACTTTTTTTCATATCGCATCAGACATATTTGTAAAATGTGACCATGTATTTTTAGGAATCAACGAGAAAGGTCTTATAGTAGAACGACCGGGAGAAGGCGTAAAACATATAAGCGGTAAACAAGTTTTGGATAACCACAGTGTAAATCTTCTTGCTAGCATTGGAATCGTTCTTATTCTTCCGCGAATAGCCGACGTTTTCTGGCCAAGTTTCTGATCTAGTTTAGAAACTAAAAGAGGAAGAAGAGTTTATATGAGAAACATAAAAGTTTTAATAGAAGAAGTGTTACTAATTTTAATTCCCAGTAACAAATATTACTCTAATGGAAATCACGCTCAATCGCGAGATTGTTAGTATATAATTTATTTTGCTACACCCATTGACGGCTAAGAAAGGACTTGGTTTATAATATTAATTATCCGTATCTCTTATCCATTTATTCAATCCATCCAATTATACCTTATGAACTATTTTGTTTCGCATCTATATCCTATTACATAATTTCGGTATATTCCTTACTCTACTTTTTAATTTTACACTTTTACCTGTACTTATGTCTATACCCTACTTATCCCTATACCCTATACAATATTTATATTTTTTGTTTGCTACTTCTCTTCATAAATACTTATAAAATTTTACCTTAGTTAATTTACAATAGTTACAGAAACTTACAAAACTTGATTTACTTATCAAGACTTACTAAAACTTATCTAACTTAACATTATCTTCTTATGGAGCAAGTCTTAACTTAAACTTATACTTAACTATCAAACAATTAAATCTCACTTTCCTTTTGACTAGCACTTAGTACTTCTTCTTTCATTTTTTTCCTTATCCGTACCTCTCTCTTTTTCCACAGTCTTACTAAGATCGTACCCTTCCTTTCGTACGATTTATCACTTCCTATATTTCTTTCTTCTTTCTTCTTTCCTTTATATTGTCCTCTAAGCTAACAAACCAATCCTTTACTACCTCGCGTTCTCCTACATAATGTTTTAAATCATCCCATCCTATGCCGCAAAAGATGCATCTTTTTTTTATCATTCTCAAGCATTCAGTACTTGTTCGAAACTGTTAGTATTTTTGCTTACGTTATTTTTTGTATTAGGATTTTTATATTTGTATTATCGTTATGGAATGATTAAAGTTGTATATGGAAAAACATTTTGTGAACTGTGCGTTTTTAATTTGTTAAATATAATGTAACTATACAGTATATGATTGGCATTGCTATATTAAAACCAGAACTTTTTTATGTGATGAAAATATTGAAACTAATATATAAGTATAGATCTGTATTTTACGACAGTTTTGTAAAACTGTGAATTTCTTTATTTTGATATTATCAAAATATTTACAAACTATCATATCGACATTCTTGTGTGTTTGCATTTTTAAACACGAAACATATACATATGATATATTACATATTTGTCACGAGATATATCGCATTTTCTTTAGTTAAAACTTACAGATAAATATTTGTATATCGTTTCTATTGTCCTTTGAAAAAATCATGTTGTCTTTAATTAAAAAGTTAAATGATAAAATGTTCAATTAAAAGTTAACTAATAAATGTTTATATCTTTATTATTATTATTTGTTCGGAAGAAATTAATCACATTTTTCCTCACTTAAAAATTACTGATAAATACATGTGTATGTCTGTATTGTTTTCGGAAAATGCAATAAGATCTTTAGGAATAATGTATACATATACATATATAAATATACATGTACACAACGCGTCAATGAATCGCGGAATAGGCGCGGGAATCGGGGGGCAAGCGGGGCGGTTGTTCATAGCGCTAACGCCCTTACGAAAAAGAATTACTGGCAGTAATATATTGCGGCAGTGGTACGAAAGAATTACTGGCATTCTGTGTAATTGCCAGTAATATTCTCAGTGATTCCTGTAATACCTAATAATATTCTTGTGTGATTGTCAGTAATATTTATATTACTGACTTTATTTATATGTAATCGGCAATATAGAGTTCTTTTTCGTAAGGGCGAGCGCCGTGCGAACTAACTAGTAGCAATCGGTTGTCCACATCTACGTCGTGTCGATAATGTAACTGCTCTTTCTTCCTATTTTCTTCTCAAAACGTAAAAGTATTAGCCATTTACTTAATATTTAACGTTGACAAATACCATGTGTATATGTATATATGTGTTTAATAGATGAATCTATAATGTTTCCGGTAAATAGAAGGAACGTATATTGTAAAAGTCTTATTTAAAAAAATATATATTTAATATTAATATTCATATGTAGCCACTACATAAATATAATTCTATTGTATTATTATTTTATTCTATTATATCTATATATTATTGTGTATACAATTAAATATATGTAAAAATCGAAACATTAAAAAATGAATAGGGCAAACCGTACATAAATAAGATGAAAAAGATATAACAAATAAATATATTATAACAAATAGATATATGCCAACTGTTGAACGTATTCAGAGGAACACTCACGGACACAAAAATCATACAAAAGAAATTAATTATATATATATAAGAAATTAATTATATA